>NW_015154667.1:1789-4593 GCF_000732505.1 Cyprinodon variegatus | reverse complement strand
GCATGGGGGTGAGTAGAAAATGAAGGCTAATCATGTTTTGGGTGTACTATTCCTTTAAGAAGGAAATGTATGGAATGGAGCATGGTGGTGGCAGCATGATGCTGTGATAGGGTAGCTGGCCAGAGTTGATGGTGGATGGAGTTAAATCCAGAAACATCCAGGAGGAAAAGCTGTTAGAGCTGCAGAGGACCTGAGACTGAGGTGAAGGAGAACCAGCCTGATCATCCTGATCCAGTGGAGCGTTTAGATCAGGGCAGATTAATGGCCGAGTCAAAGCAGAGACTGAACTCCAGCTGAACATCTGAGACTTTACCTAAAAAGTGATTCTGATGGATGTTATCAGTCCGATCTGATTCGGCTGGAGCGTTTTTACAAAGGAGAGCAGAACTGCAGTAAACAGAAACCCCAGAAGATCTACAGGGGAAGAAACCTGGTGGAAGAGAAACGATTATTGTTTATAGATCTTACTGGAGGCGAAGACCTGGGTGGATGACATACATTCAAAAAGAAAGAGGAAAATATGGAGGCTGGTACCATGTTAATAAGATCTTATAAGGTTTAACAGAAAAATACAAGATTGGGAAGAAAAAAAGTAAGATAAATACAAAAAAGGGATATAAAGAAACAAGCTCAAGTTGGATTAGACCTGCTGTGTTGCTTCTTAGTCTTTTAATCTTTATATTTTGATTTAAACAATTAATTTTTTTTTTTTTGTCACAGACAGAATTACTCTGGTTGATTTAAAAAATTTTTTTTTTATTTTTATTGGTTGTAGAGATGAACCAATCAGGTTTGAGCGTCTGTTTGCTGAGCAACGGTAGCAGTTAAATATTTAATGCTGGACTGGAGCTCAGAAAAATATTTAGTTATATTAAAATAACCATTAACAAAATATTTATTATTTATCTGTTTATTTATTTTTTTGACATATATATAATTCAGTTTGAATCTACATTTAAAATTTAACCTCTAAATCCTTGTATTTCTAGGATTTACATCCTGTAATTATCTGGCTTATACCTTCAATGCCCACTAGGGGGCGACATAAACCAACATATTTATCCCTTACTCTTTTCTATTGTTGATTTGATTGTTTGCTGATTCTTTCCTTGTTTTGCATTTTATATTACATTTTTTTAGGGTAAATTATGAAAGGAAGCAACATTAGTGTTTCTGTCTCTCTTTAGGCTACACCAGATTTTCAGGAGACGAGGCCCAGGAATTACGTCCTGTCAGCCAGCGCATCCGCGGTGAGAGTTGAAGACACACACACTGCATATCAATCAGAGGGACCTTATGAATTGGTCTGATTGTATGGAAGTATAAAGCTCCACAGGTTGTTTAGGGAATAGGCCTCTTCCTGCAGGGTGATGCTGTCGTTTGTCTGGATTCAGAAAACCAAATAAACAAGCAAACATTAGTAGCTGTCAGTTACTGTTAGACTCCTGGTGTGATTCATGGATTTATTTAAGCTGTTCTCTGGTCCTTCTTCCTGTTTCAGGCACGCCTACAGTAACTTAGAGTATTAAACCAGATCAACCGGACAAGAATATTAAATTATGAAATAAAATGATGACATCCAGTTTTAATTAATCCCCCACCCAGATGAGAAGATGAATCATACTAATGCTGCATCAATGTGAGCTCTAATTCAGTCTTTCATCAAAAAAAAACGGATCATTTTGATGTTTTCCTGCAGGCGTCAGCAGCTATAGCTCCTTCAGAGCAGCTTAAAGATCCCAGTCTGTCCTTAAAAGACGTCTTCTAAGGCATTATCTGACCTCCGCAAAAACTGATCTAAACAGAAGTAAAAGTCTCTAAAAAGCCGTTAACTTCTCTTTATTGTAGCAGGTAAATAAGATTATCTGTTAATAGATAATAGGATAATTGGATATTATGCTTAAAATCCGATAATTGAATTAGTATTTAAGTTTTTTCATCATGAATCATATTTCATTGTTTCATTTACCAGCTACAAACAGATTACATATGTTTAGATAAAATTTGATTTGCTTATATTTAATTTTTTGCAACTGTAAAAGGCATCATCCAGGAATCACTCAGCCAGACAGACGAGCTCTGAGCTGTAAAGTGTGATTCACTGAGAGCATCGATCCGATAAGGTCTGCAGCCGGTCATCGGGTCGGGGCGTCTGTCCTGCTCAGATTTTCCTGGGGAACGTCGGATCAGTTCTGACTCATATGTGATGCAGCTGCAGATCCTGCAGCATCAGAGATAAAAAAAGAGACATGACAATGTTTTAGAAGCAGCAGATATTCCTGTGAAAATCTCCAATCATAACCTTCAAATTTAAAGCCTAAAGTTAATCTCTTTAGGCTTAAAAACCTTCAATCCTAAAGACATGACCTTTTATCTTGAATTTCATTTTGATTGAGGGATTTTGATATTGAAAAAAGATGCAACTTAGTCTTAGAAGAAAAAAAAAGAAGAGAGGAAACACATTTTAACTTCTCTGGGTCAGATTTCTATAGACACTACAGTGCTGATGAATAATGATCTTATATTAAAGGGAATGAATACTGGATTATTTTATTAATTTGCTCAAGTTAACACTTCTTTTCAGAAAGTTTTATTTGTAATTAGATCAGCTTTTCAGTGGGAAACGGATGCTTTGCTTCTGGTTTCCATCTGAGCTTCTGTAAACTGACCTCGCAGTGTTGGATGCGCTCGGAATGTTCACACCAGGGTTTATTTCCAATCCCAGTTTCCTCAGGAAGAATAAAGCAGAAAGGTTCTGAGTGTGAACAGAACTGGTTCTGGTTTCAGATGAAACTACCTCAATG
>NW_015154667.1:0-1064 GCF_000732505.1 Cyprinodon variegatus | reverse complement strand
CAAACTTGTTTGCGAACCTTCTGCCACAACAATCCCGCCCCCTTGATCATCAACCAATCACATTCACTTTATTCACTGGTGTAAAGTCCTGCACCACTCAGGAGAATTCGGAAATGCAACGGTTGGAACAGCCGCTTCCAGCAATATAACACAAATAAGATAAATACTTTGCAATAAAATTAAACAGAGGCAACATGATTGAAGAGAAATAAACCTGTATGACCTCTCTATGAAGTATTGATGTCTTGATTAAAAGCAGCAGCTGTCAGTCAGTGTTATTTAGATGATGAGGAGTTTCTTTAGATCACAGCTTCTAAGAAATGTTGATAAAGTCTGTTCTGCACAAAAGGATCAAATCATTGCAACATTTAGTAGAGCTGTTCTGTAGGAACGCTGTCATTGACGCTTCAAATGTTGCGGGCGCCATGTGTGCTCGCCAGGGAACTGTAGTCCTTATTTATACACGTTAAGTCAGAAGTCTTCAACAGGGGGTCCGCGACCCCTACGGGGTCCACAGAGGTACTGCATGGGGGTCGTGAAAGTTTTGGTTGATTAGACTTTTTTTTATAATTCACCCTGCAATTTTTTTTCCACTAATTGAAACGTCTTTTAATCACATTAACATGAATTCAACAAACGGTAGTAAACAGATAAATGGAGGCAGAAGATGTCTTTCAGTCATCAATGCCAGAGGCGGTTCTGGACCAAATGTACCAGGGGGCAAGGAGGGGGCCAGGCGGGGGCCAGCGTGTTTTCATTGGGCCCACAGAAAAGCATGAAATAAAAAACAGGGCAAGAGGTTGAAATATATTAATATAGCTGCATGAAGTGACATTTCTATTCAATAATGCTTAATTAAAATTCTACGCCTTATTAGGTCAATATACATTCATAATTTAGGAATTTTACATATTTTTGACTTAAGTTAAAATTACTGTTTTCTATAGAATCTGAATTAGAACTCAAGAAAAACGGATAAATTCAGTCGTAAAAAGAGTTCAGCAATTTGTTTAAAAAAAAAAAACACTTAGCAAACAAAAACTGGAAATTTATCTCAATACCAC
>NW_015154666.1:3226-4595 GCF_000732505.1 Cyprinodon variegatus | reverse complement strand
ACTGAAGCTGTGTGCTAACTTTAGATCTCTCCTCTATTGGTCTAGAGATTATTACTTCAGTTTTGTTTTACTAAAAGAGCTTATATAATTTTTAAGCAGCATAACTTCAGTTCTCAGTTGTGAAGGTTGGTCATTTTGACTCATGGGAATGTTAACCACTCCTTCATCTTTCCTGCATTTGTGGATAATTAATCTCAATGTGATTCACTGGAGTCCTAAAGCTTTAGACGTTGGATCTGTTTACAGACGACAGATGTTAGGACCTTTTATTTTCATCTGTTTTCAAGGTCTTTAGATCAGAATATGGTGCACAGCGTATTTTTCTTTTATTTGCTTTGGATTTGAATAAGGTGTGTACAAATTTCTAATTTAAAATTGTCACTTTTTAAACAGATGTATTTATTTTTAAAGGAAAGCTAAATTCTATGTAAAGACGTTTGGCTCTAACCTGCGGCGTTGTGGCTTGGACAGCCGTACTGCATTGATTAGAGCTGCCTTAGACCAAAGACTGTTTAGCTTTAACCATCTGCTTCTTTGCAGCAAGTTGGTTGAAATTAGATGTGTTGAGAAAATGCTTTCAACAGAAGCGGTGACATTTTTCCAGCTAAAACATTTTTTGTCATGACACATATTAAATTTGAGACCTGACTTAATAGAGAAGGTGGTAAAGTCATATAACTGTATCAAACTAAGGAAAGTATAGAGAACTATCTATCTCTTATGGCTTTAACTTTAAACTTTTTGATGAGCAGGAAGTGTCACGTACACAGAAAAGAAAGCCAATCACTGCCACCAATGGACTCTGCAGCATAATGAATTCTTTGCCGTCTGTGTCCAGGCTTCAATCCCCGCTGGGAGGCAGCCGGATGCCCACGCAGCTCTGTAACAGCTCCCACCAGTGCACAGCTCCGCAGTGTATGGCTCCCCTTTGATATTCATCCAAGAATGTGTTTTCTTTGCTGTGAAACAAGCTTTCTCAAGCAAAGCGACCCACTGGTGTGTTCTGCATCTTTTTCTTTCTTCCTTTCGTTGTTTATTCCACTGCAGAGCCACCATATAAATCTTACTTATACATTTGACAGAGATTTTAAACACTCCTACCACCTCAGAATAAACCCGAAAAACCTTAGAGGTTTAGTGTCAATACTCGTTGAGGCCGGATCGCAATCAATTAGCATTTATCAGCAACTCCAAATGCAACTAAGGATGCTTTTCAGGCCGGGAACACTGATAGCTTCTTTAGGGCTCATTTTATGGTTGGTGGGCCTGTGCAAACAGCATTCATGTTTGCAGACACTTAATTACTGGTTTTGTTGTCTGATCACTAAAGGCAGTAAAGTGGGAAAACCCAAGAGCGTGCTGTCTAATC
>NW_015154666.1:0-1226 GCF_000732505.1 Cyprinodon variegatus | reverse complement strand
TTAATGCCACCTATGGTAGACATTTAGTGTCTTACTCTCATTAAATTCAGAACCTCTGCAATTTGAAAATATAATTTTTCTAAATTGTGACTATATAGTAAATGCAATGAATTTCCCAGTCCTACTTGGAAGCATTTCTAAGTTTGAACAATGGATTGGATTTTTTTAAACCAATTAATATTTTTATTAATAAAAAATATTAATAGGTTTAAAAAATACAATATTTTTTAAACCATGATTTCAACATTAGTGGTTTATTTAGTTTTATTTTTGGTTTATAAAGTAAAAAGAACAGCATTTTATTTGGCAATGATATTGAACTTAAAATCAGAAGGGTAAAGATACAACCACTTGCAAAAGAAAAAAGAAGAAAAACAAGAAATAACTTCTCAGATTAATTATTGTCTGGATTCTGCCCTCTGTTTGGGTTTATCCTTAGTTTCTACCTGAGTGAAGTTGCACCCCCCCTCTTCAAATCAGACAAAATTGGTGTTAAACGTTTGTGCTACGTTTGTGCAGCAAAAATTTTAATTTGTGCCGCTATCATTTTAAAGATATAAAGAAATATTTCTAGAGGCCATCAAAGGTCAACCAGCCCCCCCACCTTCTTCAAATCAGATGAAATTGGTGTCAAATGTTTGTGCTGGTTTGTGCAGCAAAAACATATGTTAACTGACCTTTGATTACCTCTACAAAATATTATTAATATCATTAAATAGATAGCAGTACAAATGAAAAGTTTTGCCATACAAAACTATAAAATTTTAAAATTAATTTTAAATATAACATATTTAAATTAGATATATTAAAAATTAAAAAAATGCATATTTTAAAATATATAATTTTTTTGTACTGCTATCATTTTAATGATGACCTTTGTATTTGTAGTATTTTTCTGTCAGCATTTAGTTCTTGAGTTACCCTATGTTGCCCCCTTGTGCTCGTTTGCTTTCCCCTTGGCTTCCTTCTAGTTGGTTCCACTCACACCTGCTCCAGATCTGCTGATTAGCCTGCCTTGGTTCAGTCCTCCCATATATACACCACCTCTGCAGTGCTGGTTTGTTGTATTGTTGCTCCCTTTTCTCTGGCTTCCCACGTGAGTTTTCTCTGATGTAATCTTATTTTGGTTTTCAGTATTTTGGATTTTTTACATTTCTGTCTCAGTAGCCTATTAAATCCACAAGACTCAACTCTGCCTCCTGATCTCTGCATTTTGGTTCTCAAAA
>NW_015154665.1:2756-4600 GCF_000732505.1 Cyprinodon variegatus | reverse complement strand
CTCTGGCCAGAAGTTCGATGGCAAATCCTCCCTCTTCAAGTTGGCGATCCAACGACCAACCCGTCCGTGGAGGATCAGGAATCAGAAAGATGAAATAACTCTAATGAGAGCCTGGTTTAAAAATCCAGTAAAAGAAAAAAAAAAACTGTCTCGTCAAATCATTAAAATTTGATCAAATAAGAGTTTTTTTTCCCCCTAAAACACAGTCCTTTGGTTCCAGAGAACATTTCTAAACTGTAACACGGATTTTTGATCGTTAAGCTTATGTTAGTGGCTGCAGACCTGGTGGGATTTGTAAAACATGGAAACGTGTTTATCCTTAAGGACCAAGTAGCTATATGTTAAAAACTTGCTTTTTTTGCTGTGTCCGTTCTTTCTGATGTTTTGTGGCTTTATTTAAAAATAAGACTCCTGGTTAGAACGAGTGAACTTTTATTAGTGGGCTCACCACCTGAAGTTCATTTGAAAATAAAAAAAATTAACGCTTACCATTTTCCTATGTTTCTTTCGAATTTTGATAATGACATGGGGACTGAGTTTTTTCCTATTTTTATTTTTTTTCTGTGCTTCTAACTACTGTATTTCATCAGTATTATCTCATTAGTTTTAGTTCAAACCTTTGTCCAACATCATTTTTCAACAATGTATTGGTTTTGAACAAAGAATGTGTTTTTTTTTATCCTCGTCTTCATCAGTAGATCTCCCAGGTGAAAGTAAAGTTTCTCCACTTTGAGAAAATTATTTTTAGAAAAATATTTAACTGCATATTAAAACACCACATTCTTATTTCTTTTATTTTAATTTAAGCTGATATTTCCTGCAGTGAAAGGAATCATCTGCTGGCTACTGCAGAACCTGCTTTCAAATGTGAGCAGGGACCTTTCAATGGTGTGCCAGAACCTTTAAATGTCGACCAGGAACCCTTAAATAGTGAACAAAAACCTTTCACTGATACTTTACTTTTTTTACTTTTTATATATATTTTTTTATTTATCCATATTTTTATCCTAAGTGTATATATTAGTGTATTTTTTGCATGCCTTATACCCCAGTGTTTTTAGAGATTTTTATAATTATATTTACCTATTTCATATTATATGTTTCATGTTGCACGATTGTATCATTAAAAATTCCTAGTTGTGAACCTCTTCACTAACAATGGCAATAAACCCGATTCTGATTCTGATTCTGATAGAAACCTCTCAATGGTGAACCCGGACCTTCAAATGGTGAATGGGAACCTTTCAATGCTGCATAGGAACGGAACCTTTCAAGGGTGTCCAGGAACCTTCCGATGGCGCACAGAAACCTTTCAGTGGTGAGCAGAAACTTTTCAGTTGTGCATGAGAACCTTTCAGCAGTGCAGGGGAACAATTCAAAGGTAAACAGGAACCTTTAAACGATGAACAGGAAACTTTCAATGAACTCGAACCTTTCAGCGGTGAACAGGAAACTTTCAATAATGAACATGAACCTTTCAATGGTGATCAGGAACCATTCAATGGTGCATAGGAATCTTTAAATGGTGCACAGGAACTTTTCAATGTTGAAAAGGAACTTTTTAATGGTGACCAGGACCTTTAAAGGATGTGCAGGAACCTTTCAATGAGTAGGAACTTTTCAATGGCGAACAGGAACCTTTCAGTGGTGAATGGGAACCTTTCATGGTGTACAGGAATCTTTCAATGGTGCATAGAAACCTATCAATGGTTCACAGGAACTGTTCAATGGTGAACAGGAACCTTTCAGTGGTGAATGGGAACCTTTCAATGGTGCATAGTAACCTATCAATGGTTCACAGGAACTGTTCAATGGTGAACAGGAACCTTTCAGTGGTGCACAGG
>NW_015154665.1:0-788 GCF_000732505.1 Cyprinodon variegatus | reverse complement strand
GCAGAGTCCTGCTAATGGCCTGATTATTGGACTGAGGTTCGATGAAGCAGAAACAGATCTAAAGGTTTTTGGACACAGAACCTCAGAGCTACAGACTCCTTCTCTATGTGTTTTAGTTCTGGGATTTAGAAAAAGATAGGAGTTGATTTTATATCTAGATTTGGATCTCCTCATATTCAGGATCAGTATCCTGTTCCTGTTTGGCTGTGACTCCATACTGCAGATAAATATCAGCTGTGCTGCTGCCATCAAAACCTTTTTTTATAGATGTTGGAGCTTGGTCTGTTTTTCAGTGTGGTCCTGTTTCTCTGACTGTGACTAACTGGATGTGCTCTCCTTCCTCGTCTGAAGTGGGGGCTAGCTTGTCTGCCTGACTGTGTGTTTCCTGGACTGGAACGCCTGTGGAGCTGGTTGAGAGTTGCCTTTTTTTTATTTTTTATTTTATATCTGCTTCTTTTTTTCTGTCTGTGTATGTCTCCTTGAACCCCGGTCAGCCTCGGCAGATGGCTGCTCACACTGAGCAAGGTTCTGCTGGAGAGGAAAAAGGGAGTTTTTCCTCTCCACTGTCGCTACAAACATGCTTGGTCTGAGGGATTGCTGAAAAATCAATCAGTTTATGCTATCAACTGATTTTCTTTAGATAAAAAACTTGGATCTGGTTGAATTGTCTCAGTAAAGTGACCTGAGATGACATGATATGAATTGGCGCTTTAGAACTAAACTAAATTGAATTGAATTCAACATTTCAGATGTCCTGGTGTTGTAGACATGTCTAATTAAGATATGTC
>NW_015154664.1:1852-4602 GCF_000732505.1 Cyprinodon variegatus | reverse complement strand
TATCTGATTATTAACCGATTAATTGAAAACATAATTAAACATATAATCGATAAGCAAAATAATAGTTAGTTGCAGCCCTAATATTAATGTTGCCTCTGTTTATGAAGAACAAGTTAACGAGAGATGATAGCATATTGGCTTCCTAAAAATGGTCAAATGTCTATCCCTAAGAAAGCAGTTGGTTGTTTTTTATTATTCTGAAAATTTGAAAGCAGCCATTCGACTGTCCAGGTAATCATCTAAATGGTGTGTGTCTGTCCTTAAAAGAAATTTAATCCTGAAAGAAGACTGGCTCTTGATAAAAAAAATCCACCTAAGATATTAAAAAGTTTTGAAACCAGAAAAATACCTGCAACGAGTTCTTGTTACAGCTCATGTGGAAGCAGAAAGAAATTTAACATACAGGTCATCACAGAATTATGGATGTTTCTGGAAAATCTATGTTTAGCAAAAAATATTCAACCAGAAATTTTGTTTGTGCCTTGTTTATCCCACTAAATAAGGCAAACACCTGTAAAAATATATAATACTGATCTAAAATATTATGTTTTACTAACATTTTTGCAAAAACAAGTTAATCATTTTGCAACCTTCTCAAACAATATATTAACTTTTACTAGTATTGCAGCAAATATTATCCTTATAATTGCTGTCCATATTTTTCCATGTTTCAACTTTGGTAATGAGCTCCACATCTTTGAGGATCGATTGCTTCTTTGGCATTAAACTCATCTTTTATGTCCTTCTCAGATTCTCAATAAATTCTGATTCTAACTGGAAACTTTGAATGTGTAATATTACTACCAGTAAAAAAACACAAACATGACAGTTAAATGAAAAAAAAAAGTGTAATAATTCTTTTAAACTTCATTCTAACAGGGTTTGGGGTGATTTTTGGTTGGTGTCATGTTGGTTTCATGTCAAAAAAGGAAAATAGCAGGAACTCTGTATACCACCACTAATTTGAAGCAGTGGATGAAATGGGTTGTTGTACCAATGGCTCCAGAAAGTAGTCGTCAATACATTCAGTCTAAATCCATTATTCATGACAGCACAAAGTGTATTGGTGAGTAAACAATCAATAGTGGCAGAGTTCTACTACATTTAAACGCTCATTAGCAGAAGTTCACATGCTAAACATGTTTGTTTGTCTTATATGCAGTGTTTCTCAAAATGCCGGATTTCTGGGATGTAAAAAAGTAATGAAAGAAAAGAAAGCCCGCAAATAATGTAGGATAGGAATTATCATTGTGAAAATAGAAGGACAATCTTTCTTTTGTTTTATTTTCATGAGTTACAGTTCTTGAGTTCATGTTTTTTATCATGTATACGGAATTTAATTAAATATAAGTAAAACTAAGCTGTTTTTCTTAGATTATTTATAATTTAATCAGAAACATTGTACCCTTGCAACTTAAGTCATATTTTGAAAATAATTTACAAAGCATAAAGAGTAGTCAATTTTACAAAGGTGTCTGGAGGAAACTAAAATGGGGGCATATAGTAAAGCAAATCTTCTGTATTTGGTGGGTAGTAGGACTTAATGTCCTCTTTTTTTATTATAAAACATCCAGGCCTAACCAAAATCTCCAAAAAAAAAAAAACCTTAAGGGAAAATGAGTTAGCCTGTGAAAATACACCTAAACTTTCAGTCGATGTTCAAAGCAATGTTAAAGCTAAAATCAAATCTCTAAAAGTTAAGATTACATAAATATCAGGAAAATATTTACATATAACATCCCAGAGAATAATTTTTCTCACTTAAGAATTACACTTTTTTTTCTTCAGCTACTTCTGAAATGGGGTTGTCATACTGTTTAGATAATAAAGCTACCAACTATGCTGCCAGTGCTAAAAGGGGTTACTTTTCTTCTACTGTCCATTTTAATGTTTATGAATCAATTAACATTGCAACAACCAGTTAGTATTAACCAAAACTGTAGCTGTCTATTGCAGATATTCTCTGTTTATGACATTAATATGTCTAGGCACAGCTTAAAATTAAAGTCAAGAGAAAGTCACTGGAAGTGACTTGAAGAACTTTTGTAAAAATTCAGAGTGGGAAGAAACTGTATGTCAACAAATGTATCATGCTGAAAAACTCCTTCCAAAGAAGAATGCTGAAATTAAATTAAAAAGTTAAGAATCAGTTTAGCAATGCACAGAAGTATGCAAAAATTATGACTCTTTGTTACTTTTAGAGGGTTCCCTCCAGCAGATCTGTTTGGTTTCAGTTGAAAATTTTAAGTTCTAGAAATGATTTGGTCTTATTTTCTACATTACAAAAACCCAAGAGGGGATTTACACTTTTGAAAGCCACCTTTTGCTTCCAGCTGATTATAAAAGGAAAAACCTTGTCAACAAATCCAATGGCTCTGAGGTTGCAGTAAAATGCATTTGTAGTCAAAATACTTTAGTGTTTACATGCTTTGCTGCAGCGAGGGTTCTGTTACTCTTCATACATGTTTGTGTTGAAGGTTTTAAAATGTTTCTCCGTGTTTCAGCTTTTTTGCTTCATACGCCATTTTATTTATTTCAAAAAATAGATTTTGCAAAAGTGTGTCAGTACTTACTTTAAACATTTCACTTTTCAATGCACAAATTTGGAAGGAATCTATGGTGGCCCTGAGGTGCAAAACACTACAACATTAACGAATGCACAACAACATTAATGAAAGCACAACGACATTAATAAAAACACTACAACATTAATGAAAACAACGACATTAACAAAAACACTACAACATTAA
>NW_015154664.1:0-1115 GCF_000732505.1 Cyprinodon variegatus | reverse complement strand
GAGTCTCCAGACTGATTAGCGAGTGAAACCTTGAAAGCTCGCGAGATCAGGATGGTCTCACGAGGCTAAGAAAATTGTGGATACCGTATTTTTGCGACTATAAGGCGCGCCCTATAGTGCGGTGCGCCCTATGTGTGTTGTTACTGCAGACGTTGTTGAGACCGCCATGAGAACGTTAAAGGGGGAAGTGTGGGCGTGGCTTGTGTATAAAAGAACAGTTATGTGCTTTATGCAGAACTTTGTCTTAACAACCCTGAAAATGGCAAAGAGACTCGCCTATGAAGCACAGTTTAAACTGAAGGCTATCAGCTACGCAGAGGAACATGGAAATCGAGCAGCCGCGCCCGCGAGAGGATTCAAGATTAATGAATCGATGGTTCGCAAGTGGAGGAAGACGGGAAAACGAACTCCGACAGGTGAAGAAGACGCAGTTGAGTTTCCGCGGACATAAGGCGAGGTGGCCCGAGTTGGAGGAAAGACTCGAGCGAGTGGGGCCAGCGTGTCACTTTTCGACTAAAAACAGTAATGCTAGCGGAAGAAATGCTGGGCAAGTTACGCCACAGTTTGCAGATGGATTGTAGATGCTTGGGCTAACGTGTCTGCTGGCACTGTTGTTCGCGCTTTCGCAAAAGCCGGCATCATTTCCGAGGAGCTGCGCTGCACGGAAAGTGACTCTGACAGCGAAGAAGGGGAAATTAGCATGTCTGATTTAGCCCAGCTGTTTAATTCAGAAACGGAGGATGATGACTTTGATGGGTTTGATTAATACTTTGTAATAAATACATCAATAAAGCACAATCATACTCAGTTTTGCTCCCGCTCTATTTTTAAATACGCAGTAGAGGTATTTAAACGTAGTAGAGGATATGTACGGATATATAAAACCCGCGCCCTATAATCCGTTGCGCCCTATGTGTGTGTTAAATACAGTAATGGCACACGTAACTGAGACTGCGCCTTTTAGTACGGTGCGCCTTATGGTCCTGAAAATACGGTTAATAAAAATCATCTTTGTATCCAATTGTTACGGCCAGTGGCCTTTTCTGTGTTTGTGTTTATCAAATTGACTGCACCTGGAAGCGGATGTTTTCCTGTGACACACCTTGGGGCCTACC
>NW_015154663.1:1859-4604 GCF_000732505.1 Cyprinodon variegatus | reverse complement strand
AATATATATTTTCATTCATATATTTAATCTGGCAGTATATGTACAGTATATGTATTGACATTGTTCACTACATGACAAATTTACACATTCTAATTCTAAGTTTCATGTTTTGTTGGAATCAAAACAACTACCTATATGCAGCATATTTCTTTTTTTCCTCTTTTTAATAAGTTATATTCAGAAAGAAAGAACATAAATCACAGCTTGATCTAAACCTGAATAGTTCCTATTAGGAAACTGGTTCAATGAATAAAACTTCTCTCTATTTTGTCTTCTTTGCAATAAACATCACAAAACATTATGATAGAAGTCCTTATTAACTGACCTTTCTTCAGAAATATGTTTAGACGATGCCTACCGTTAGCATGGCAAACATGCACTGGCAAACGTTGAATGCATGCCTCCAGTTGTGGTAGAGGACCATTCTGTAGTTTTTTCTGACAGTCAGCAGCCATCTGCACAGTGTCTGGAGGGGAAGAAGGGGCAGAAAAAGATGAGCACATGGGTCAGCGGTCTGCACGAGGGCCCACAACAACATGCGTAGGAAACTCAATCAAGTATTTAAAGAGAACGAGACAGAGAAGCACTGCTCTCTCACCTCGTAGTCAATCTTAAATTTCTGCACCATTCCTAGCTCGATGAACATCCTCAGAGCAGCTGTTATCATGGCGTCAACATCCAGGGAGAAATCATCAAAGGAGAGCTTATCAATGCCCAGCTCGCAGACCAAGGGGATGTTAGCAGCCTGTTTCATCAGGGTGAGAAGAAACATAGAGGAAGAATGAGAACATGAGCCCACAGAGCAGAAGTGGATAGGGAGGTCAGTGGAGCCATTTTTGGATGATGCAGGAAAATATGAAAGCATGCTAATTAAGACTCTGAAGCCTCGTTTGCAGAGGGCTGATATTAATGAGGGAGCTTTACAGAGGTTTTTTTTTTTGTTTAATTTCTGAGCTCATTGACAAATTTAGTTGTGCAAAAGAAATGATCAGCAGCTTTTTGCCATTTTTATTCAAACAAAAATAACTTCCAATTAACAAATTTGGCCTGAAGCTTGTCTTATTTAATAACTTATTTCAATAGCGCCCGCCGTCTAGGCAGAAAAACTCCTTCCTATCTGTTTTATTCAGAAAATTATAATTTCAGACCTTCTAACTATTTCCAAGAAAGGATGTTTACTGATGAAACCTCATTGTCAGTATAGCTGTGTCTTATTTCTTCTCTTGCAGCTCACAGAGCACATTATTTAAATCACAAACATCTTGCTGTCAGGTCGGTAAGTATTCCTCCTCTCTAAATTCACACCCCCAGGTAACAAAATGGCATCCAGGTCTGTTTGCCACTACCTTTCACACTCCACTGGAATCCTAGGCAAGGAAGCTCAATGAGGCTCTGTATGTAGAGCACTTATGAAAGGAGGGAGGGGGAGCAGAACGTCATTCTGAATGAGGAGAGGTGAAACATCACAGGAGCTCATGAGGGAGGCAGGGAATCCTACTATGCATGTAGTTCTGGCCATAGGGGGAAACTGTGCACAGAAAACTAGAAGGAAATAGGTCATGTCTGTATTTTCTAGATAATACCAATTTTGTCACCAGTCTATTGATAAAACATTCTAAATTAATACTTATTGATTCAAGCCATCTTTTGTTAAGTGACACAGTTAGTCTGATTTAGCCTATATTTTTGTGAGATCACAGTTTTCTTTGGAGAAGAAATGAAATCTGGTAATAAATATGTCATAACGATTATCATCCTGTCAATAAATATGCAAGCAATGTTATTTATTGAGAAAAATATGTCTCAAATAAATAGGATAACCAAAGAGATAAGATCTGCAGTTAACAAAAAACTATGTAAACTGCACATAAAATCAATAAAACTATGCAAATATCCAATACGAAACTAAACTAAGCTAAACTGCCCCAAAAAAATAAATGAAGTAACAGACATTTAAATAAGCTAGGATAAAAAAAGAATATAAGCTTAAGTGATCTAGCATGAGAAGAAATAAACAAGCTAATCTAAAATAGAATGCAAACAAATATTACATAAGGCACTAACTAAGATAAACAATTAGCTGTGATAGCATAAACTTAGATATAATTAGCTATTTAGCTAAGATAAACTGACACAAGATCAAATAAAAAACAAAACAAGTTAATTGGATAAAATAAATACCCATGCTAAAATAAAATAAAAACCTAATGCAAAGACAAAGACAATATATTTCATATTGCATTGTCAGAGATGCAGAAACACTGAAAAGCTATTGTAATTCAATAGAAAACACACCAAAATTAACAGCAAAAATATGCGAGGTAAAGACAGCAACATGGTGGCATAAAGACGGATGCAGGTTACAGAGAAATATAGAGCTCTAACGTCATCATTTAAGGAGATATGCATGGAAACCAGCTTTTTAATTTGACCTGGTTTCAAGAATGATCATTCATGGTTACCCAAAACTGAATTGTTGGGGGAAAAAACATTTTTAAATATTCTTTAGTTTGTCAACATTAGACCTTTAAGGTTTACGCTTTATAAATTCAAAATGCTGTTTGCCAAAACACTGTGATTTTCAAAGTGAAGCTGTTGTCTGCTATTTAGATATATATAAAGGATAGATATATACATCTATATCTATCTATTTTAAAGATAGATATAGATGTTATTTATTGAGAAAAATATGTCTCAAATAACAAAACAAGATTGAGGTCAATAAAAGAACTAAACATTACCTTA
>NW_015154663.1:0-1184 GCF_000732505.1 Cyprinodon variegatus | reverse complement strand
GCCAGGGGTTGCCATGGCCACCCTACCATTTATTTCCTTCTAATACAGATGGTGGCAACAGTATTATTTTCAAGTAGAATATTCAAAACATTTTTGATATATTAACAATTACTTGACAACAAAAACACTGTGGTTAATTACTGTATGCACATTAATATAATAACATTAAAGATCATAAGTACAGAATTCAAACAAAAATAGATTTTGTGTTTTATGGGGTAAAGAGAAAATTATGTGTCTGCAAGTCATCTAGGAGTCTTCTGATAAAAGTAGGTAAGTAATGACAAAGGAAAAGATGTTCGCCCAAAACCCAAACCTGAAAGAATTTTATCCACTATACCTTTTATTTAGACAGCACCGATATATGAATATTTTCGTCGGTTTGTTAGCAAAGACTGTGGGACAATATAGTTTATCTTTATTTAGAAAATATGGATGTTTTGCTCATTAATATTCCTGTTGGAACATTGTAGATTTACCGAGAGGTGGTGCCTATCTGCTTCCGGCCATCCCTCAGTGTACATTGGTTATTGCCTGTCCACCCTTATAAAAATTTTCTGGCTACGCCATTGCCTGGGTATGGAAAAAAACGGGCCAAAAACCAGCATAACACTTTCCACTTTCCAATTTAAGGTTGTAATCTATCTAAGAAACATGGTACAGAAACACAGAAGGTAGGACTTAAATGGAGGACTTTAAACGTAGTAGAATTGGAAAGGAAGGCATTTTCAGGAGATTTCTTAGCACATGAGGATGACTGGCTTTTTAGCCATTTTGACTCCCTTGAGTAATGTTCTTGGACCTATGGACGGAAGGGTAGCCGGGTGCATTGCTTAGATTAAATACGGGCAATTTTTCCAGATTTCTCCTTTTTTTTTTTTTTTTACTTGCTGATATTAACCATTGTGTGGTTCCTGTCACTGGCTCTCACTAGCATTGATTTTCCCACAGGTCTTAAACATAATCAGCAATTATTTTTTTAGGAACAAAATAGTTCCATGAATTTATTCAGAATCCATACAATAGACTATGTGGTCTTTTATAATACTTTCTTTTATTTGTCCCTTCACTTCCGTGGCTACCAAACGGACAATCCCACTGCAATCACCAACACATCTATTTCTACCTTAGTTAAGATTGGGGTTTGTTCACTCGCTCTGCTGTGGTTGCCACTGCTAACCATT
>NW_015154662.1:3726-4606 GCF_000732505.1 Cyprinodon variegatus | reverse complement strand
TGAATTTGGTCTTAAATTTTTATTTCAAGTGGCATTAAAAAATCTTAAAAAGTCTTGAATTTAACTTGCCTTATGATGTAGGAACCCTGTGCAGTATTTGTGTGTCTCACCAACACAAGGGGAATCCATCTTGTCCAGCTTTGACCCTTTGAGACCAGCCCAAAACATTTCAGCCAATAACGCTGCAGTATTATGGTTTAAGGCAGTTCACATAGCTCAGCCCACAGCCATCAAAATAAACATGGCGGTGCAGCAGGAGGTACGCCTAGCTGCTGCTATCACATCTGTCTTTCACATCTGATTTCATCTTTCAAAGAAAAAAAACAAGAATAACAGGGTAATGTACATATGGAGCCAATTTCGTTCCTTTACTCTTGCAAACAAGGAACAGCTTTTTTTCAATGGTTGCTTTAAAAAAAAACACAATTTTTAAATATATATATATATATTTTCAGATTTTATTTTCAAAATGTATGTTTATCTTTAATTTCTTTCTTTTTTTCTTTTTTTTTTACATCAACACATCTTAAATTTTCTGAGATAGTTATTTTGAATTTTCTTTTTTTCATACTTAGTTTTCCGAATTGCATCTTTTCCTAATTGAGTTAAAAAAAAAAAAAACATTCTGTTAACTAGCCGAGGCAAAACATGTTGATTGATTGCAACAATAATGAAATAAAATTCTCTGATATTTATACGTTTTTTTTTTTTAATGGCATCTTCTGCTTTTTCTCTGTGATTGGCAGAGATGGCAAAAGTACTCACTTTCCGTACTTGAGTAAAAGTACAGATAGTTGTGTTAAAAAATACCCTGGTAAAAGTGGAAGTACTGATTAAACTTCTTTACTCAAGTAAAAGTAACAAAGTACAGGCTTGTAAA
>NW_015154662.1:0-1326 GCF_000732505.1 Cyprinodon variegatus | reverse complement strand
TAAATTGTCTTGTTCCATTGGCAAAATGTCTCTTTAATCTCCTCAATTTAAGAAGAAATGCACTTATTTTAAGAAAAAATGACTTATCTAGATTTCGATTTTTTTTCCAGGTACAAGGATATATGAAATTACCTATTAATTAATCCAGTATGAGAATGATTTGAAATACTGAACTTTAAGACAGCGAGGGATCCGAAAGTTTATAACAGAGCTCTGGCTGCCTCTCAAAAGAAAAAAAAGTATTTAGTTTTTATTTTCAGAATCAGGGATAACCTTTTCTGTCTGTGCTGAAACCAAGAAAATGGCAGGTTTTCACAAAGTTGTCTTTTTTTTAAGCTTATAGAGTGATAAATAAGTTATTCTTAAAACAACTGTTAAATGTATTATTGACTTTCTTATATATTTGAGTAGATCATGCATCAGAACAGATTATCCCGTTGGTTTATTAAATACAGTTGGCTTCCATGTGCCCAGCATCCAGCAGGAAGAGGTAATTGTTATGGCGTCCCTAAAGATAAGAACCAACCACAAAAAAATAAATAAATGTATCTGTTTTTATATATATATATTTATTTTAGAATGGCAATGATAATAAAAACATAACTGTTCTCTATTTTGCTAAATCGTTTTATGAAACCATAAAGAAATTGAATAAAGTTTAATATGGCTACCTCAAGTTTCTGCAAACTGCTCAAAGGGATGACCCAGACCTGTGGAGGTCAACTGTTCTCTTTCCTATAATTTAATGGGATTTCTCTTAATTTTATTTCATCATGTCACATAATACAGCAATGTGGTTCACCTTTTACCTTAAAGTAGATCCAGAGAAGAGCTCAGATGTCATAAAGCTCATAGAAAAACAGATAACATCATTATGGGCTCTGATTAAAGGCATAATAAAGTATTAATTTGAAGGAATTAACAATTCATTTTATGTCAGTTATTAAACATGGATGACTTTAGTAACATGCTAATATCTGATTTTATCTGGATCTGAACACTCTGACACTATTTTAGTCAGCGAAGCAGCAGGAACCTGCTAAGATGAAACCATAGCCCCGTATCATATGGTCACATTGTATAAATTTAAATTTTATTGAAAGTTTAATTAATTTCAGTTACTTATTTCGCTTATTAAAACTAATTATGTAGATTAATTACTGTCTGATGTTTCCAAGCCTTCTTTTTCCAGGTAATTATGATGATTTTTCTGCTTTCAGCTAATAAAAACAGCTAATGAATATTACATCAGTCCAATTTAAAAAAAAAATCATTTTAACACAGAAATGTGCTCAAAGGTTGTCAAATTAAAAAGGTTTTTATTTT
>NW_015154661.1:3413-4624 GCF_000732505.1 Cyprinodon variegatus | reverse complement strand
ATTAAAGCACTGACTTTCTAACTCCAGCCCATTAAGTGGCAGTAGTATCCTTTAAGTGGGTTTGCTGCCACACACAGAAGGGAGGAGAGAGTTGCATCTAGTACCTATCTATCTGGACCGGGTCCTTTCGAAGTCCATGAAAATAAGGAGGTTGGAAGAGTTTTGGCAATGGATTCAAAGGGGTCCAGCCTTCTCCATCTAGCAACCTTGACAGTTGACAAATAATGGATACCAAACTTCTCACTTCTGTTTTGAGTGCTAATAACATTTTCAAGAGGCTTCAGCAGAATTACGCGATTATCAGATTTATAGTCCCTACAATGCCAAGATATTGGAATATGAGCTTTAATGTCAGCCAAACCCATCTTCACAGGAACAGATAAAAACCTTTCAATAAACCAAACATTATCCGCCACATATCTTACTGAATAACCATTAAAAATAGCTATTTTCATTAATTCTAGACTTAGAATTAGATTATTTTGTAGTTCTGTGTACACAAGTGTAACAAAAATAAATTTCGTTTAAAACAGCTCTCTAGACAATTTCATTTTTAAAGTGCAGCCTTGATAAGGTAAGAAGCAGTTGTTGTGCTGTTACTACTGCCTCCAGCTCCTGAAACACTCGTTTCTCCTGGCTCAGGGGAGGAAGAGGACGATGATGGTGATGCTGTGAGGGTGGTATACCCCTGGTTTAAAGAAGCTGATGTGGTTGAAGCAGCATTGGTGCCATCGGCAGGTTTAGCAGCGACAGACGATGCTGGAAGAGGTGTGGAAGCCGAAGGGGGCCAGGAGGAGTGGGCTGGGGATGTTTCAGTATTTGGAAGGGAAACATCTAGAGCAATTTCTGAATTTTCACCTACAGAGGGCTGTGCTTCCCCTCTAGATGCTGAAGATTGCCTGGGAACAGTCTCAGAGGAGCCTCCATTCACGCAGAGCTCATTGTTTCTATCGGCGCGGTACAGCATCAGCTCCCCAGGCCAACAGCACCGTCCGTCACTAAAGCGGTGGTCTCTGGGGCTCTCGCTTTAGCTTCGCAGTTAGCCCCCCTCATCTAGCGCATCTCTTCCTCAGTCCATTATTTTTCACTGTTGCTTTGTTTAAAGACGTAACTATTCACAAATTTGTATCATAATAAACTGCACTCACAATATTCACAATTGTTTGGTGCTATTTACCTTTTTCCTCTGAACATGGAGCAGCCTGCTTGCT
>NW_015154661.1:0-1723 GCF_000732505.1 Cyprinodon variegatus | reverse complement strand
TATATATATATATATATATATATATATATATATTCATTCTAATGTAGTTTATAAAGTTATTACATTGGGAAATTATACAAAAAAACAAAAATGAAACAAAACTGACAAGCTTCTGACATGACGTATCAGAGACATCCTTGATGTGCAGAAATCAGAGGTGGTGTATACTGTTTTTACTATGTTAGCTGATAACTTAGGTGCTCAGAGGAGCAAGAGAAAACACTTTTTGATTTCTCACAGAATTTTTATTATTTTGTCCAAAACCAGACATATATGAAATGTATTTTGCTACATATAAAAAATATTCTAATTATCCAAAAAATTTGAGGATTAAACAGAGAATTATCCCCCCCAAAAAAGATGTATTCACTTGTAAAATCTGCTAAGAATGGTTTATGTCACAATATCGGCATCAATATGTAATGCCGCTGGAAATCTCACTGACACATTATGAGGAATTTACAACAACCAAGTTGTACTTTAGCTTCTTTGTGTCATCTAATATTACTCTACCCTGATTCCCTTTTCAGATGATATGGTTAGATGGGTTCCGCTTATAGGATTTTTCAATTCCATGTTTAAAAGGTATTTCTTTATCTGATAGCTTATAAAAGCTTTACTGTATTAACGTCTTTATTATATTTGCTGTTCAGGATGAGTGTTGCATTAACATTGTCAGTGCACACCATATGCCATTTAGACATGGGTTTAGAGGCTAAATCTAGTTGGTACATCATATTCTTAATTAAATCCAGAAATAGTTGTTGAAAATTGGGCTGTTTGTTCGGCCCGGTTTTGTCCCATTTTAGTAGAATAGGAGTTGAAAAAATTTTGAGAACCCAGTTTTCAATGTCTTTTCAACAATCTGAAAAGTAGACAATTTCAACCTTCACTTTTCAATGAAATGAAGATGTTGTTTGGATGTAAATAATGTTGTCTTTTTAATGCCTTTTCAACCATTTTTGCTTGGTGTTTGGTGCTTTGAATAACTTTAAAGATTTGGTTATGTGCGGATAAGGCTGCCCACAATTACGAACCTTGAAAGAAACAGCACACTCTTTGAGACTGGGCTTTGAATGGCTTCATGATATATAACATTCCAGATTAAATCTACCATTAAAGCATCCGCCAGAAGGGAAATGGCAACCTCAAGCATCAGGTGACTATTTGCCAAAAAGCAAATGCATGCTACCGTCAATAAACTGAGAACAGGATATATCGCACAGCTCAACAGGAAATTACACATCTGCTTAGCACATGTCCTTCTGGTACTGAATGAATTATCAAAGTGAGAAAAGCTTTCACAGCAAGAAACAGCAAGTCAGCCAGAAAAGGTTTGCCCAATGGCATGACCTCCAGGAAAAGCCTAACTTAGAATATGAACATTTTTTTCTTATGATTTCCTTATTACTAAGTAAGGTAAAACTACACCACATTTTGTTTTATGCAGCTACATTGGTCGATTTTAATGTTTACATAATACTATGTTTCTGAAGTGAGTCCGTTCTGTTGTCCCTTTTTGCTAGGTTGCAACAAGTTATTGCAAACCTTGTTGCAACCTCTGTTATGGCAGAATTTTTATACGCTAGTTCCCCTCATGCAACCACAAATATATATATATATATATATATATATATATATATATATATATATATATATATATATATATATATATATATATATATATATTCACGTGTTTCTGAAAGAAAAACAAAAATACTAA
>NW_015154660.1:3630-4628 GCF_000732505.1 Cyprinodon variegatus | reverse complement strand
TATGTAGCTGTTATGTATTTTTCTTACCAATGTCTTCTTCTCTTTTATCTTCTGTCTTGAGTTAAGTTTTTCCTATATATCAACAGCAGTGTCCTCTGACACCTGAAGAAAACTGTTTTTTTTTCTTTAGTCTTTGTCTGTATGGACTGTGGAAAAAGATTAACATAGTTTTAATACTTTGGTTCTTTTTACTTTAATTGTTTATCTTCTGATATATCTGTTTCTGTTCACTTACTCATTATGTTCACCTGACTTGATCCTTTTTTATATTTATTTATTATTAATATTATTATTATTTTTTGTATTCTGTGTGGGAGTATATATGTATGGAGGACCAACTCTGCCATATTTAAAAATAAATACAGAAATAAATATATAACCATACAATTAATTGCCAACAAAAATACAATAAACAAATAAATGTAAGTAGAAATTAAATTATACAGGGAGACATAAATGTATATACCTTTTAATTAGCTTCTTTATTTATTTGCCTTTGTAATATTTACCTTATTTATTTTTTTTGTCCTTTATTTTTGAGTTGGTCCTCCATATATATGTGGGTATATTGGGGTTTGTTCTAGCCCAATTATTTTATATGTTAAAGGTACATTGTTAACTATATAACTATTTCTATGTCTTTACATTGTACTGCATGTTAAAGCATAAATAAACATTGGAAAAAAAGAAAAAGAAAAAAAGTGAGTCAGGAAATTGTCTATATACCAAACTGAAAGATTGTTGTTCTTTACTTTAACAACATTTTAGATTTTAAAATGTAAAGAAGTTCTATATTTTATATTCTAAAAATCAATGGATGCATAAACACCTTTACCGGTTGATGATTTTCTTTATTCGGACCCCGCTGATTTTAATTGGTTTTCCCTGCCCTATACAGCTGCCCTGACAGTTAAAGGAATAGTACACCCAAAACATGATTAGCCTTCATTTTCTACTCACCCCCATGCTGAACAACACTCTGGAGTACTTTTTTGATA
>NW_015154660.1:0-1600 GCF_000732505.1 Cyprinodon variegatus | reverse complement strand
TTCTCAGAATTCTGACTTTAATCTCAGAATTCAGACTTTTTTTTTTCAGAATTCGGACTTTAATCTCAGAATTTTGACTGAATTTCTGACAATAAAAGTCAGAATTCTGAGAAAAAAGTCAGAATTCTGACTTTTTCCATATAATATACTGAAATAAAATAAATAAAATCAGTCAACTTTTTTTTTTTTTTTTTACAGTGGCCCTAATCCTCTTCGGTATCTTCCATTGCTGGGTGATATGTCATATATATATACATTTTTTTTATGTCTCATATTTTATTTTTAGTATTCATAGCCTTATTAAATGTATATTTATTGAAAATAAAAAAAGAGCAAACCTTTGAGGATCTTTACAGCAAACTTGGTAAAAGTTTAAACTGAGAACTTTAAATCCATCCAGGTGTCTCAGAGTTCACCCAGCAGCATTTTTTAAATTCTTCACCCTTATATCATCAGCTTGGTCCCTCTCAGTGTCTGCCATCTCTCTTTCACCTCCTGGGAGACCGTTCCAGCACTCCCCTCTCCCTAAAAAAGAAAAAAAAAATCACATGCTTTCACTGTCACAGAAAACCTTGTAGCTCAGGGTCTCTGACCTGACCCTCTGCAGCATGTGACTAACAACCCTGGCAACCTGAGGGACCACTGACATCCTTCCCCTAGAGCGGGGGTGGGCATTTCAATATCCTGGGGGCTGGTTTCCTGCAACTTTTAGATCCATCTTAGTTCAAACAAAACCTGAATCAAATGCATGCAGTTAGTTCTTCCAGTGTCATCTCAATCATCTAATTACTTGATTCAAGTGTGTCGAACCCAAGGCACATCTAAAAGCTGCAGGATAGCGGCCCTCAGGACCTGGAATTACCCACCGCTGCCCTACAGTGACCCCAGGGACAGCTTTGATGCTGAGCTGACCTTGGATCAGCTGACTCTGATCCTCTCTCCGCTGAATCAGGGCTTTCCCTCTATAGATTTCTGTGAGCAGGTGCCTGCATGGCGTGTACTGCACGTTGATGTACAGCTCACACTGCAAAAAACTATCTAAAAAGTAGTAAAAATTTCTTAAATTAAGTTTATTTACCCTTAATTTGAGCAGGTAAACAAGGCGATTCGGCAATAGAATGATTATTTTTACTCTTATAATAAAATAGTTGGGTATATGCACTTGAAATAATAATAATCATAATAATTCATTTAATTTATACTGCACTTTTCACCAAAAAGGCCTCAAAGTGCTACAAAAAAAGCATTAAAAAAAGCATTAAAAAAGCATTAAAAAAGAAATACATAGAAATAAAATAAATATATATATATAAAATGAAATAAAAAATATAAAATAAAATAATAAAAGCTGTTTTAAAAGAGAAAAAAGAAACATCTAAGGCGGACCAAAAGTTTTGCTAAAAAGAAATGTTTTAAGGCCTTTTTTTTTTAAACACTCAGTGGCCAAATAAGACAATATATATATTTTTTTCTTATTTTAAAATGTAAATTGTCTTGTTCTATCTAGTGTCTCACTTACCTCCGTAATTCAAGAAAAAATGCACTTATTTTAAGAAAAAAAAAAGACTTATTGAGATTAAATTCTTTTGCAGTGCAGATG
>NW_015154659.1:3431-4629 GCF_000732505.1 Cyprinodon variegatus | reverse complement strand
GACGCAATATTGGACCATGCAAAACACAGATTTATCTTTGCAAAGCCTCAGAAGGGCAAAATATATGTACAAAAAGTAAACCTGTACATGAAATCATTATTTTTATAATAAAGAGTTTTTATAATGTTTTTGTTATCAGCATTTATATAAATACATTGGTGTAATAACTTAGTTTATGTTTGATTGGATGATATTACCTTTAATTCTGGGAGTGGAAAAAAAATTTGCATTGATCTAAATGGACCTTAGAATTTTTGATTGGTCAGGAGTGAATGTTATATCTGGCTTTAAGTGAAGAGAAACTTGACAAAATAAAATATATAAAATGTGGAAAAATTAGAAGAAATAAAGACGGAGAAAATAAAATCTAAAAAGATTTTGAAAAGAATTTAAAATTAAAATCTGATATAAAAGTTACTATCAACGTTTTTTTAATAAAATTCTTTTTTAAACATTAACTTCTGAATTTCATTTTTATATATTTTCCTTTAAAAAAACGTGTTCTTTGCTTACAATGGAACAAAATTGACATTAAAAAAATCCACTATAAATCTAAGCTTTTCCATTCGTCATCTAATACAATAAAAGTTCAGGTCAATAATTAAACATGGGCAAATAAGATGATTTGCCAATGGAATGAGTATTTTTACTCTTAAAATAAGATAATTAGAAAATATTAATTTGAAATAAAACAATGCATTTTTTTATTTTATATGTAAATTGTCTTGTTCTATTGGCAGAGTCTCACTTACCTCCTCGATTCAGGAAAAAATGCACTTATTTTAATCAAAAGATTACTTAAGATTATAAAGATGAAGCAAACCCAGGACAGTATGTCCCTCTGCTGCTACCTGTCCTGTAGAGCTCTGTTGCTCCCTTGAAGAAGCGTGGCAGAGCCGCCTCCAGGATCATGATGAAGTCCTCCAGCTCCTCAGTTACTCCAACCAACAGATACTCGTTGACCAGGTTATACTTGGCCTGCTCCAGAGCCCATCTACTGCCTACATTCCTGCACACAATTTACCAACAATTAAAATCAAACGCTAAATATCCATTTAAATACTTAATTCAGTCCAACTCAGTTTATTTCTATAGCGCCAATCACAAGTCATATCAAGGCGGTTTACAGTTCACCAGATCATCCAGTCAGACTGATTCCACGTTTTCTATCTAAGGAAACCCAGCTGATTGCATCGAC
>NW_015154659.1:0-421 GCF_000732505.1 Cyprinodon variegatus | reverse complement strand
TGGAGTGTAAACGCTTCGCCTATGAGAAAAAGGAGCAGCGCATGAACCGAACGAAACACACGCGAACCGAACCGAGACAGTAGAACCGAATGGTTCAGACGGTTTTCATAAACCGTTCCATCCCTAATGTGTATATATACATATATAGGGTCCACTTCTCGGGAAGTGGCCCCAATTAACAGTAAAAAAGGCATTTTATACATCTCCAGTCTGACACATCATCATTTGAAGGCTCCAGCCTTCAAAATATTCCACTTTGTTCTTAGCTGAAGGACGCCGATCTCATTCCATTCTTAAATCTTTGCCACGTACAGAATGAAGATTATAACTGTGTATCCGGACAGAGGAACTGTCCTAATTAGATTAACTATTGTGGAAAACAATAATCTATAAGCTAATATTAAGGTGTAATAAACTCACA
>NW_015154658.1:0-4630 GCF_000732505.1 Cyprinodon variegatus | reverse complement strand
GGGGTCCCTATGTCCTCCAGCAGTCTAAGCCTATAGCAGCATAATTATAGAGATAGCTCAGGATAACCTGAGCCACTCTAACTAGAAGCTTTATCAAAAGCCTAAACTATATCAACTCGTGTAGGGATTGCCCTTGTCCCCAACCATTTTTTTACCATAACACCAGTTGAATTTGATAGAATTTAACTGTTTCTGACATTTTGTTTCCCAAATAATGGAACCACATCTATACATCTAAATCGGTAGCAACTGCTGGCATTTTAACTAAGCAGCAAATTTAATCATTTTTATTAAAAATGTATAAAAGTATAGGTTTGGAAGGCCCATCGTTACGGAGCTTGCAGGTATGCATTAACAATACAATTAAGTTTAAGTTGTTTTATTTATATAGCGCTAATTGATACAAAAGTCAAGATGCCTTGTCAAAGAGTAATTTCATTTAAATTATATACAGAGATTGGTTAATAATTTTCTATCTAAGAAAACCCATCAGTTTGCCAAAATCCATTGATTTGGCTTGATTGATTTCCTTAAGACCTTTTTTTAACTCATCTTTTGTGGTTTAGTTTGTTAGTGCAGTACGTTATCTACCTCTGAGTGTAACCCCGAAATCCCACATCCTTCACCACTGCGCTCCAGAATGCCTCCACAAAGCAAAGCCTACAACCTCCACAGTTCCTCCCGTCTTGCTCCGCTCCGACTTCCTTGGAGCTCGAGGAGAGCATGCGCGATATTATCAAATTCAAAGGAGCAAAACATGGGGAAATTAACACTTTATCTTATATGACATATTAAAAAAAAATCAACATCAGCATCCAGCATATGTGCAGTTTCTGCCAAATATTTTCTTTTTCTTGTGAATTTTGATAATAGGGAAAAATGGGATAATACAAAATTGCTTTTTTATGAACTATATTTGTTCTCTACTGCCAAACTCAGGATCTCTTTATACATTCCTGCAATAAGAACTTTCTTTTGACTGGATTTGGTTAAACTTTTAAGTCTCGATGGGAATCGAAAACCGTTTCCTTTTCAGAACCGGTTCCGTGTGTTCCAATTCCATGGCACCGTTTAGCAGCTCGCATAACGATTCCAGGCAGCATCAGAGCCTAGCGCTGAGCAGGACGACTTACGTAACGTTTTTTATGCAAGTTACGCACACGGAATTCAGTAAGCAATTAAGACGTGACAAGGCCTAAGTCTAGGAAAGCAAAACAAAAAAAATGGCGGCGCATCGGGTAAAGCGATTGAAAATTTGGCTTCATTTTAAGGAGGAGAAAGATGGCAACAAGGCGCTTCGCAATCATTGCAAAGTGGCAATTACGTCTGTGGGAGGAAATACATCCAACATGCAGAAACACCTGCGCATACAACATGGCATACATTTTAACGAATATCGTGTTTTTGATGTTTCCGGACAGAAGCTAAAGTTACGAAGGCAACTCTGGTGGTAGGTAGCTAGTTTTTTATCCCTGGCTGTGCTTAATGCGTTTCCTAGTAAATCAATGGCCATTTCGGGAAAAACAAACAATTTCCTACCTCTCTTTTGGGTTATTAAACATGCTACGAAGTTGCTCCGCAGTTCAGGGAGTGAGAGAAAGGTGACGCTTGTTTATTTAAATCAGGGGGAGGTTCGTTTATTTACTGAAATTGTACAGTAATGCTTTTTCATTAAATGGATGCCTTCTCCATTAGATTTAAATGACTGGCTCAGAGGCTGGAAGCTCCCGTTCACTGCCTTCTGTTTTCGCTGAGGCAGGCAGAAATAGAATGTCCCAGGTGAAGGTAGACGAATGTCGTCACGCAGTTACCAAGTTCATTGTTTCACAGAATCGATAAGTGAATCAGAATTGTGAAAATCTTATCAATTCCTACTCCCTAATTTTTGATGGAGATGAGAAACCTGCTTCATGGTATGTTGAAGTACCAATAGTTTACATCCAATCTTTTAAATAAACAGTGTTATTTTTTTTTTTATAAACAAAAATTATGCTCTAATTTGTAGTTACCGATCTGTTTATATTTTAATTTGACAAACCGGATCTTCTCTCCGTTATTTTTCCTGTTTGGTGAGATTGCAATAGCAGATCTTGACCTTGCCGGACAGGAGCAGAGCAAAAAATAGCTCGGCTCCGTATTGTGACGGACTGAGAAGACGTACGTGGAGAGTGACGGGCTGAGGAGTAGCGGTGGATGTGGAACAGCTCTCATTGATTAACATGACAGACAAATACTCTGTACAACATACGTGAGAGGGTGTGTCTTGGACACGGTGGGATAGAAGGATTCTAACAAAAATTATATGAATGCTGGATAACATCTTCCATCCAATTTATGATGTAGGATTGTCCCACCCCTTAGTTGCACTAAGGAACGTTATCACAGATCCTTCCTCCCATTGCTGTTAGAGTTTATAACCCTTACTGCTACTAAAAGAATCAATAAGTAGCTTTTGTTGATTGCTTGTTTTCTCACATTCTATGGTAGCTTATATGTTTCTGTTCTTCATGCACAAATATTACATACCCACCTTTTCCCATTTTTCTAATCTTTATAATCACTTGTTCATGTCACTTGACTTGAACTTTTCCCTTATTACTCTAATCTATTCTTTATCCAGTATACATTGTTAAATGTGTTTCTTTTTGATGGAAATTCTGAAGAGGTAACTTCATGCATGTTAACATCCATCCGACCCGCCTCATATTCCACACTTGAATGGATAATAACCTCCCAAATCTGATTAGAGAATAGCAGACTGTGTCCGCGAGGGATTATCTGTAGGTCATGAGAAACGTTCTACCCTGGTCATGTGTGTGTCTAAATTTCAATCTAATAAATAAAAACAAATAGCTGGGAGGTATCTCTTATTGTCCAAGGTTGACCACACTTAAACTGTCCAGCTGTAAACACTGGAATGGTCAGTTTGAGGAAAGCTTACCGCAGTGAGGCTAGGAGAACATTGATGCAGTGAGGTTTGGCCCATTTTGCATTATTTGAGGCTGATATTTCCAGTGCAGTGCAAAACTCTTGGACTACAGCCACTCTAACTGAACACAGTCCTCACACAGAAAGTTTTATATCAAACAGCAAAACCCCCACAGCCCTCACCTCCCAATGTGTTGACATGAGGGGTAGGTCTGATTTTCAGGGCTAATCACACCTCGTCTGGTTCCTGTTTGCACGTTTACAGGGCTGCTGAAAGTAAACTTAATCAGGTCTTTACTCTATGCACTCCTCACTGTTTTTACCTCTTTGAGTGTGAACTAAAGAAACCTTAAATGAACCTTGAGGTAAACGCGGTTTTACGGTACTGTGCATAATTTGACAAAGCAAGGATGAAGCCACTTTCAGGGAATTATTACTCTGATTTAAAAATGGGTTTCACAGACTTTATGGCTTTATACTTTAGATGGAAGTCCCTTAATTAAAAGTGAAAATCACTTGTAAAAAAAAAAGTACATTGGTAAAAATCAGAAATTGGGAATTTAAATGTGCTAAGTTTTTTTGTACATACAAAGAAGACAAATATCTGTTTTCCTTTTGTTTTCTTTTTGAAACAAAAAGTTATATCTTAAAACCAAAATTAGCACAAATGCAAAAAAATTCACTAACAAAGCACTACAAAAATAGACCTATTTGGTTCAATTCAGAGATTAATGGGGATGGTGACCTCTGGATGACCTACAAAATGTTTTTAAATGTTGCAGGTTTAATGAAATCAAAAGGGCAACAGAAACAAAATTCAAGAACAAAATACTAGAAACGAAAACCAGGGGAAAACACACATGAGGAGCCAAGCAACGACAAGAAACCAGCACTGAAGAACTGCAGAGGGAGAGTATATATAGGAGACAGAACAAAGACTGGGGTAATCTGCTGATATGGAGCAGGTGTGGATAGAAGTGACTAGAAGGGAGCTAGGGGAAAGGAGATAGGCACAAGGAGGCAACAGAAAGTAACTCAAGACTGCTTAATTATGACACAAAACGGAAAATAAACCAAAGATAAAAAAAATTGATTACATAGATAACTGAAAACTAAAAATTTAAAGTCTAAAAAGGAGAACCATAGCGATTCAAGTGTATAATTCTGACTCCATATCCAGCAGCCCTCTCTTTTACCAACAGATCACAATAAGCATAAGCACATGAAGACACATTGTGTGATAAACACAATTATGGACACAAAAGAGAAAATGCTTAACTGCAGCTGCAAATTTTAAATGAGAATACTTCAAAGCTTCACTATTTTAAATATAAACAGTGAAGCTAACATTAGCTTAGCTCATACGAAGTTTAAATTAACATGAATCACTTTGGAGCATAGCGCTACTGCTGTCGGAAAACATTTATGACTGTGTTAAATTAATATATATTATGATGGATTATCTAACTTAAATACTCTTTAACTCTTGAAGGGAACAGCTGTTAGCCTAAGATGCTTTGCTAACGTCACGTCGAATTTCCTGAGAAGTAGCCAATCACAGGGAGTTTATTCACTCAGGTTAGTTCCACCCTCAAAGTTGACATGAGTAACAGAAGCAGGTTCACACTGTAGTGCAGGTATCCCCAAAGTTGGTTCGCTGTCCTGCAGGTTTTAGAGGTTTAATTGCTCCAGCACAGCTTAT
>NW_015154657.1:3312-4643 GCF_000732505.1 Cyprinodon variegatus | reverse complement strand
TCTCTGACTGTGACTAACTGGATGTGCTCTCTTCATCCTCTGACATGGGAGCTGGCTCGGAGCTCGTCTGCCTGGCTGTGTGTTTCCTGGACTGGCTGACAGTTGCCTTTTGTATCTATGCTTCTTTTTCTACGTCTGATTCAGTCTCCCTGAATCACCTGGAGGTTTCTTCCTGTTAAAAGGGAGTTTTCTTCCCCACTGTCGCTACAATCATGTTTGTTTTGAGGGATTGGTGAAGAGTCAATGAGTCGATGCAATCAGCTGGTACCTTGAGATGACATGTTGTGATTTGGCGCTAAAGAAATGAACTGGATTGAACTGCAAGCTAAAGCATGCTGATTTAATTTAATTTCACCCTGCAAGCAAAACCTGGATTTCTGCCCAAATAACACAAAACAAATGCTAGAAACAGCATCTTTACCTAAAAAAAGAAATGAGAGATAAATATTACAACCCAAACAATTGTGCAATCTACCAAAGCTGATGACCCATTTATCCCTGGCAGTGCAGATGGCGTAGCACCTTGCACCATGCCCTAGCCCTCTTCCTGGAACGGCAGCGTGCGGTAAGATCCTAACCTTTATCAATGCGACAGGCCCCGCCGCTGCGGACACACGCTCCACGTCCGATCCCAATGCCCCGCTCTCCGTAGCAGCCATATGCCCAAACGGTGCCTTCACCTCCAAAACATGGAGCCCGCACACGCCAAAGATGCACATGTACACGGACACCTACGCTGGCATGAGCGACACATCCTGACCTCTCACTGTTCCACCTTGGATCAGCAGAAGGGAAGCCACATGCCAAGTGAGAGGGGACGGAGGGGTCAAGGAGCCGGCTTTGGAGAGGCGCCACACGCTCCACAACGCTCAGACATATTCCAGAGTTTTGGTTTATCCAACATCTTAGAGGACAAATAAACAACATTCCACATGGTTCGTACAAGGAAAGTTATTTCTCTTCCTAGCTGTGTGGTCTAATTTTGTTCGAATGCTTACAACTTCCTCCTGAATCTAAAAAAAGAAGAAATGATCTCATGTTAAGAGTTACAGAGGCATGCTTAACGTAAAAAAAAAAACCTTTAGACACTTTCAATTTAAACTGAAGAATGACTTTAAAAGTAAAACATTGTTACGACGGTATGAAGGTTTAATGGCACCGTAAGATCAACGTTTGATGATATTAAGTGAAATTAAACTGCATGATTGATAAGAGCTTAAATTACAACAGAGTATAAGGGATTGTTTTTATATTGAGAATGAATTTGTAATAATACAAGAATGAAATCATCAAACCACAACCCGTTTAAGAAAGAAAGTTTTGAGCTTCGA
>NW_015154657.1:0-1155 GCF_000732505.1 Cyprinodon variegatus | reverse complement strand
GGCACCGTAAGATCAACGTTTGATGATATTAAGTGAAATTAAACTGCATGATTGATAAGAGCTTAAATTACAACAGAGTATAAGGGATTGTTTTTATATTGAGAATGAATTTGTAATAATACAAGAATGAAATCATCAAACCACAACCCGTTTAAGAAAGAAAGTTTTGAGCTTCGAACATCAAACAGCAACATGAGTCAACTTTGACCTACTGTCCAGTTTGATGCTGCTGCTAAAAGATTTCCTTATTTGTGAAACCGATGAAGTATAACTTCAAAAGACTCTCCACATTCCTCATTTTAGGGGAGAAATTGCTTCTTCTAAGAAAATACAACTTTATTCTCATAATTTTATGACTTTATTCTCTAAATAGAAAAAAAAAATCTCCAGCCAGGTCCTAATGATCTGTCTCATTAAACAAACTCGATTTATTTTAGTACGAAAGTAGCTGATGGTAAAAATGGGTAAAAACAAATGACTCCATTAAGATGATTTAACAGAGGTGTCAAGTTTTTTGGTTGCTGTCTGATGGATTCTTTTGTAAAAGAAAATATTATTTTATTTTTGTTTTTTTAACCGAAATAAAGTAATCATTCTTTTATTCATTCAAATAATTAATAATTTGATTCAAGAATATCCAGATTCAAGAATACTGGTAGTACTGTAATGACGGCGACACAAATTCCTGTGAAACTGAGTTTTTATTCCGAAAACACAAGATGTTATTTTTTTACATTAAATGTAACAAAATTAACCCCTAAAACAGAACCATAACATAACACAGGATCATTACTGTATTTATTTAAGCAACGAGGCAAACTTTCTTACTTTGGCCTTTTTACAGCTGTTACAGTAATCTGTGAGTGCAGCGCTACCTGGATGTGAGCATGAGGCAATGATGTTTTCTGCCTGTTATCATGAAAGGTTGTGTGTACACTTTGCGGTCACGGGTCGGTTTGCACTTTATTATGGGTCCATGCGATCCTGGTCTGGTTTTAAATGGGGATAATTGCGAGTAACGGGTCAGGTCTTGGTTCTGAACTCTACAGCTGCGGGTGGATACAGTTTTGAGAAATCAGACCCGTGCAGGACGCTGGACTGATGGGAAAATAATCATCATTGGACTCAGCAAACCTCTATATCAGAGGTCACGGA
>NW_015154656.1:2646-4644 GCF_000732505.1 Cyprinodon variegatus | reverse complement strand
TCTGTAAGATTTGGCAGGAACAATGGGATAATCATTACACTGGTAGAGATCCATATAAAATTCAGAAGACTGTGGGGGGTAAGAGTTGTACAAAAGGAAGACAGAAAGAGGAGGTAATAATATCTCGACTTAGAATTGGTCATACTGGACTTAATAGTTCTCTTTTCAGAATAGGGAAACATGACACAGGGACGTGTAATCACTGTAATCAGATAGAAACAGTGGAACATGTATCAATGGAATGTGATAAGTATTCACAGGAACGTCAGCATTTAAAGTTAACACTAAATAGAGAAAAAATTGGATTTTCAATGATAAACCTTCTAGGAAATACATCTAATTCTGCTAGAAATCAGGTAATTAGATTTTTAAAAAACACTAGATTATTTAATCGTATTTAAATAAAGAATATAAGTGTGTATATGCATGTGAATATTCACACATATTAATTTATATGTAAGTTTGTATAGATATTGATTCATAGATAATATGCAGTTTCGTTCATACCGTTGAGGTATGAATTAATAACTTCCCTCTGACATCATTAAAAGCCACACTCCAGTCTGGTAGGTGGCGGTAAATGCACCTTAAGTTGGTTGCCATCCGCAAATAAAAAAACATAAGAAGAAGAAGTAGAAGCGGAAGAAGAAGAAGTAGAAGCGGAAGTACCGGATGTAAACACAACGAAGTCTGCTCAGCTGCAGATAAGCATGAGTTTAAACGTTATCGTTTTAACAGCTTCAGACACAATTAGATTTTATTATTTAATTTAGTTATAATTTAATAAAGGAGACATCTGTCAGCTGGATGTTCTTTGAATCTAACTGGATCTGTTGTAGAAAACCGTTGACACCTTCAGGAGAAACAAAACATCAAGCAGACAGAAAGTAAAGGTAAGATGTTAAACCAGGGCTCCATGGTCTCAGGATCAAGCTCAGCAGAAGATGTTTTTTAACCTCTGCCGTTATTCATAGAGACAGGAAGGTCTCAGTTTGAATGTATATCTATTTCTGTCCGGTCTGCTTCTTGCTGAAAATTACACTGTTTTTTGTAAAAGGACAGTCTAAAGTTTATGTTTCTCTTCAAAGACCAGATTACAATTGTAACCTAGAAACACTTATTTGAACATTTGTCTCCATTCACCTTTTAATATTAATTCTCTCTTTCTAGAGAAGCTCGACAAAAGGAGAAGACAGGCATAGCTAAAATAGTCAATAGTCAAGTAGCCTTAATTTCTTTGACATTTATACCAATATGTTCCATTAACTGTCTGTTTTATACACAGTGTAAAGAACTGAAAGGTGAAGCAGTAGATGTGCCGTTGCCTAGCAAGCAGGTTCTGGGTTCGATTCCCGGCCCTGGGTCTTTTTGCTTGGAGTTTGCATGTTCTCTCTGTGCATGCGTGGGTTCTCTCTGGGTACTCCAGCTTCCCCCCAGAGTCCAACAGGACTGTTATGTAGGTTCATTGGCTTGACATAAATTGTGTGTGTGTGTCTGTCTTGCCCTGCGACAGACTGCTGACCTGTCCAGGGTGTACCCCGCCCGTAGACTGCCGGAGATGAGCACTGGCTCCACCGCGCCTTTGGCAAAGACTAAGCGGGAGAAAGGGGATGGAGGGATGTTGAGAGCTGTTATTTCACATCCATTTTAGGGAAGCTGATTTATTTTAGTAATTCAATTAAAGATGTGAAGCTCATGCATTTGTTCGGTTAAATTTAGTGTAATAAATTTTGCACATTTCTCAGTTAATGTAGATAATCATCATTATGATGACAGGAACAACAACAAAACAAAAAAAATCCTAATTCAGTGTCTTAGAAAGTTAAATAGCACATAGAAATAAATGTTCAGATATTGTTTCAATCCAGCAATGAGAGCATACTGGCTATATATGTTCAGCAGGGGCGACATTGGTGTCCGACGTGGGAGTTTGCCCTGAAATCAAAGGTGTGACGGTTCAGGCCCTGGCTCCAGCTTTCATTGTCGTTGTGTCCTTGG
>NW_015154656.1:0-1041 GCF_000732505.1 Cyprinodon variegatus | reverse complement strand
CCTGGACCCACAGAGAATGGTTTTATTGTATTTGAAACATAAAGCCCTTTACCACAGCTGGACAAAAGCAATTAACCAAAGACATCTTCAGAACCAGCCAGTCTGCATCTGGACAGAAGAAGTTCAGAAAAAAGCACCCCAGTGGAGGACTTTATACAAGCCTTCAATTAGAAAACGAACTGGTGATCTCCAATGGAGGATTTTACACAGTGCCATCGCCACAAACTCGTTTTTTATTGATTATTAATCGGGGTGTTTTAAACGATTGTCCTTTCTGCGCTCTGTCTGAACATGTGTTCCATGTTTTTATTGAAAGCACAAGACTAAAGACAGTTTTTGGCCTTTTAATTAGTGTTTTTAGTCTTTTTGTGATGGTTTTTACAAACGCTCTTTTATAGGAGGAATTTACCAGAACAGAAGAAACAAGCCAAAGGTCCGACTTTGACATTTTTTAATCAGTGAAGCAAAGATGGCCATTTAATTTTCCTGCAGAGCAGACTGCAGGAGGGAGCTCACCTTGATGCCGTGGCTCTGTGGAAGTGCAAAGCCAGAATAAGGCTGGAGTTTCACTTCCACAGAGCCACACAGGACATGGAGGACTTTATTTAGTTGTGGGGTTTTAACAACATGTTATGTACTGTGTCAGATGAAGGACAACAAAAATATAACAAGCTCCTCATTTAATGATTTTTAGCTGACACTTGTTTTACATCAATCATTTATTCTGTTGTTTGAATTGTGTAAATAAAGTGTCGTAAAAATCTCAAGTCCTATTTCGGTTGTTTCAGGATGGGATTATCTGATACCACAAAGGTTTCTTAACTTTATGCAAACCTTATAAGCATTTCTAAGTACTACTCAGCATGTTTGGTTGTTTTTGAGAAAAAAAAATGTTTTATTAAAAAGAATACATAATTAAAAATAAACCACTCTTGGTTTTATTAGTAGTAGTCCAGCGTTCCTGTCCTGATCCATTAAAGCTTGTCTCTGTTTTGTTCTGGTTTTAGTTTTAAGGATCGGCCGATGGCCTCGTCAGACATC
>NW_015154655.1:3504-4652 GCF_000732505.1 Cyprinodon variegatus | reverse complement strand
CTCCAACATCTAGAAACAAAGGTGTTGATGGCAGCAGCACAGCTGATATTTCTCTCCAGGATGGAGTCACAGCCAAACAGGAACAGACCATAAGAAGCTACTATGAGAAAAAGCAGAGAGAGCAGAACGTTAGAGATTGAAGTAATATGTATTGCTGCATATATGTCAGCGAGAGAGGAAATTAACCACACAGATTTTGGCTGAGGTGGTGAACGGAAGTCAGATTGCGTCATAACTTCTCACAGACAATTAATACATTTTTATGAAACTCTAATTATAGATCAACTTTTTATATTCAAAACTATTATGTGATATATGCTGGCACTGACAGGTCCTGTTAGAAATAATGAAAAAAAGAGCTTATATTAAAAAAAAAAAAGTCTTTTCAGGTGTAAATTTTTCCTCACCGTCACATTCCTCTCATTCGGCTTTATACCACAGATCAATAAAGCAACAAACACTGATATATACACTGTTTGTAATCCGCCCAGCCACCTATTTGTAATGGTGCACAACGGATTATTCAACCATTCTGGAAACATTGGAAATAGGAGAAATATGACGGATTGTAATTTAAGGGATTACAAATATTTCCTTGTCTAGGATGATAACTGGCACTGCTCTCAGACCACACCGTCCCAGTGTGCATAAATCCAAAGGATAGCTGGTTAAACCTTTTAAAAAGAAAGACATAAATACAAAAAGAATAGAAGAAGAATTTAAAATAGATTCATCATTTATGAATAATTTTCATGTTGATAATGGGCAGGAAGGGAGCCAAAGGAATGCTTGATGGTGCAGTCATTTTATTCAAATGATCCAAAAATAATTGAGAAAAGATTAGAAAAAATAAAATAAGCTAAACATAATGAACAGGTTGGTTAAATGACTACTGAAACCATTTTTAGGAATAAAATATTTCTTTTAATTTATCCAGAAATTAGGGATGATACAGTCAGCGATAAGCGCAATGCTTCCTTCATGTTAAAGGAAAGGTCCACTCATATTCAGAATTCAAACTTCTGAAATTACATTAAATATGGAATGATTCCATCCTGTTCAATAAATGATCAGTGTTTTTAATTCAGAGTAATTTTCATGTGAATGTGCTTTACTGGAGGCATCCATGTTTGTCAAAGAACACTACT
>NW_015154655.1:0-1177 GCF_000732505.1 Cyprinodon variegatus | reverse complement strand
ATCCTGTGTATCTTTAAAGACACGAAGGCTGTCCTGATTAGATGACCTCCGTACACACAGTGACATCCACAATGTGAAGGAAGGCCTTCTACTCTGTCTAATCCGGCTAACAGAATAACAATGCACATGATGTATAAAGAATAAATCTAACAAGTAAAAATACTCACTCCATTGGGACATCATCTCTTTTACGTCCTCAAATTAACAGTAAAGACACTTAATTTTAGACATTTTTGCTCATTTTTAATAGTTTTTTTCAGTGCATGGTAGCTGTTTGCCTACACTGCAAAAATATGTTGAAAATTAGTAAAAATGTCTTAAAACTAAGGGTGTGCAAAATAATCATCATGACGATGCATCGCGATTCTAATTTTTGTGATCTACTGCATCGATTCTTGAAGGCAAGAATCGATTATTAAAAAAAAAAAAATTAACAAATAAAATACATGATTGGTTGGCGCACATCAGCCAAACCAAGTGGAATACAACTTCCAGTCCAGCAGATGTCACTGCGGATGTGTTGACTCCTGCTGCCTTGTGTCACAAGCCTTTCCCGCCGTGGGATACTGCGACGAGTCATATGAAATAAAACATGGAGGATACTATGAAAATTTGCCTCCATCACATTTTAAGTCAGATTCTTGGATGCATTTTGATATGATGCACCTAATTTGCAAAAGGGGAAATGTCATACATTTGAATGTTTTTATTTCATTGGTTTAAAGGACCACTGAGGCCATGTAAACGGCACTGATTATCCTTATTTTGTTATTTTAAGTTTGATAAATCCTAAGATCTTTTTGCCAGTGTGTCCACGCCAGTAATGGTAATATTTCTGTCCAGTATTTGTTTCCATGGCAACACCTCCAAAAGTCATTTCAATAAATACAGCTATGTATGAATTCAGTTGCTTTCAGTTATGTATCAATTGAAGACACGATCCAGATCACACCCAGCCAGTCAGCCACTGGTAAGGGCTGTATATTTTTCTTACAGCGTTCAGTGAAAATGTCGCAATGCATCGCGATGCATCGCAATATTTCAAGTATCATGATGCATTGTGATAGAATCGCATCGTGGCCTGTGAATCGTGATTCGAATTGAATCGTGACTTCTTTGGCAATACCCACCCCTACTTAAAACTCAGAGTTAATTACATTAAGGGTTAAAATAGGGG
>NW_015154654.1:3419-4652 GCF_000732505.1 Cyprinodon variegatus | reverse complement strand
TAGGAAGGATTGCGCAATCAGATGTGAGGCTTGTTTCAGCTTTGTATCTAAACAGGAAATACGCCATTTCAGAGATTTCGTCTATAAAAATGTTTATAGACGAAATGTTTAAAAATGTTGGCAATTCATTTTATGCAATCTTTTTTTTTTTTTTGTCATGCTGACAGGTGATTTCTCCCTGACCGCACATCCCTGCAAAATACCATTTATAAATTTAAAAGCCAGTCTAGATTTTTGTAATTTTGCCCCAATGACACGTGTAGCTCCGCCTCCATAGAGCGTTGCAATGGTGAAGGACCAGCTATCCATCCAGGTAACTAAACTAGGGTATTAACCTCCTTCACTAACCGGTTAGTTCACAGCATCACGTCTTTAATGGCCTCTACCAGGAACGGTTTAAAATAAAACTCTGTGATTCAGTTAGAAAATGTCATGATTGGTTCAGAGAGGCCCAATATGCAGAACACCATGGGAAACAGATAAAGGTTTAAATGAGTTTATTGACAAAGCACATGGAAATGAGTCAGGTACTGGTTCACGTCTGGGGAACTGGTTCACAGGAGACTGTAGAGGAGACAGTTTAGTTAGCCACGTAGCAGATGAATGTGGAATTGTAATCTTCTGAGATCTACCTTGAGGAGTCCGGGTTTGGCTTTGAGAGAGGCACTGTTGGGTCCAGAGACTGTTTGATTCAGCAGAGTTCAATGGCAACTTCAGCGTCTTGCATCTAACGTTTGGACAGACCTTGGTTTTCCAGCTCTTAGTCCAGAGCAGCATGGGAATCCAGAGGAAGGTCTTCAGGTTTGGCTCAGAGGGCAGGCTTGACAGGTTAAGCTCATCCAGAGCTTACAGGGCAAAAACAGGTTTCCTGTAAGCAGAGACAAAAAGGGAATTAGAATCCAACTCGGAGACTTGAAGCAACAAAGAATTCACAGAGGTAGAGAGGCTCAGGTGCTAACCAGACTGGATAAACACTGCGGCGTGGACGCAAGGTCTGAGGGCTGCTTATATAGTGGAGGATCCTCCTGATGATGAGATGGGCTTCAGGTGTGTCGAAGGCTCAGCTCAGGAGGATCCACAGCAAACTCTGCTGGAGACAGGTGGAGTTTCTCCAGATCCCAACAGAAAAATGTCATTAAAAGCGTCTCATAGATGTAATTTGCTGTCAGGGACTCCCTGATGACATCTATGGGACTTTATTAGGACAACTACAGCAAACTAGTTAAATCTAGT
>NW_015154654.1:0-2235 GCF_000732505.1 Cyprinodon variegatus | reverse complement strand
ACTTCTCTTTTCCCATTGACTCCTTTTTAGCTGCTTATGTCCACACCTGCTCCCAATTAGCTGATTACTCCACTCTTGTTTCTGTCTACCATATATATATCCTCTCTCCTCTGCAGTTGATCAGTGCTGGTTTCTCTTCAATGCTTAGTTCCTTGTGTGTTTCTCCCTGGTATCTCATGATTTGGGGTTTCTTTGGGTTTCATATATATACTGTATCCTCTCTCCTCTGCAGTTGATGATTAAATTAAGACTCAAGTATGACACTATTTGATTGAACTATTGTGGATTAACCCCAAAAGTTTACAAAATAATGACATCTTTATGCAAGGCTTTCCCTGATTGCTTAAAAACTTTGTGATCTAAGTCTATGTACCGGTACTTCCAAATTTGAAAAAAACTTGTGTTAAATAAAAAAAATAATAATTTATCACAAGTTGATAGAAAGTTGATCAAAAGGTTTGTACATGTTCTTTATAGTGTAAATGTATAATTTATAAAAAATATTTTCTAATTTATATGATTTGTTGCCTATTGCATGTACAACATAAAAATTGCAGATATAACAGTATTGTTTCTAAGACAGCCTTTAATATATATTTTTTTACTTTACACAGTACATAGAGAATGTAAGAAATAAAGTCTTTTGAGAAGAAAATCTTTAAAAACCATAAAAAAAGAACAAAATATGAGTTATCAGCTACTTTCATTCCCATTTAACTCCAAAGTATAATTATATATAAATTATATCTTTTCTTTACACTGTGTTATGTTTTTTTTAGTTTTTTTTTTTATATTTTTTCTGTTTATATATTTTTTCTGGTCTTCATTTAGCTTTCACTTTGCTTTTGGTGCACTTTTTCCCCCACACTATGCTGCAATTAAGAGTAGAAATGTGATATCAATATCTGTATAGGTCCTGATATTGAAGGAAACATTTAATTGTTACTCAGTCAGTATATTTTACTTGCTAAATAATAATAAGTAAGCAACACTACATTTTGTTCTGTGATTTAGTTTCAATATCTCACATTGCAACATTAAAACAGTGTAAAATACACAAAAATAAAGCAGAATATGTAAACTGTTTGGTGCAGGAATGCGGTACAAAACCAAAGTTAAACATTTCTTATTTTCAACATCATCATATGACATTGTATCGCCACAGTTAGATTTACTAAGTCATCGCTATTTATCTTTTAACGCAGCCCCTGGAAATGTAGAAATGTAGTTTGATCCAACTGGGAGATCAGAATTTTATCATGCTGTGTCCATATCATGCTGTGTTCACACCAAAAGCGTTAAGGGTATGTAAAACGCATAAACGCCGAAATTTGGAGGCTGGGTCAGACGCTTGGTCAAGCTGTGTTCAAGCTGCTTTGAAGCTTTGACGGTCTAGATACTCTCCAATCTGGTATTTATGTCCCCTGTTCTATAGCTTCAAGCTAGAGAACAGCTTAGCTTTATTTACTTTTATGAGTAGGAACAAATTGTTTTGACAAAATTTTAAGCAAGAAAGCCAACCTTTAAACACAACCTGTGCAGTCAGTTCATCAGGATTATGATCCTACTAAAATACGTAGTTCATGTTTGGAGCAACAGAGCCCGACTCTCCTTTGTTGCCAGCCTGTGGTGGATTTCCCGCTGCCGTTCATAGCGGATGGAAGTTAATATAAAAGTTTTTAAGGTTTGTGGTAAATACTGCAAGTACTTGAATACACAATTGAATATTTTCGTCAGTAGTTTTTAACATTTTTAATTAATTTGAGTATTTATAAACTGTTTCATCATAGTTAGTGAATTTCTCCAATTTAGGACAATAAAGGGATTTTCTATTCTATTCTAAAAAATAAATTTTATTTCTGCAATAATGATGAGAGCACTCTGTCATTTCCTCGTAACAACCTATTCCTCAGGCCTTTTTTTTTTAAACCTTTGGAGTTTAACCCCTTGATATTTATTTATTTATTATATGCAGAAGCTCTGCAGAGGAGACAAGAGCTTTTCTGATTGGTTGATGCTCAGCACAAAAGTTACATTTTCTGAACTCCAGCGTTGAGTGCTCCGAAACCAAAAAGCTCAGACTTGCCACTACCGTTGCTCTGACGTGTTGCTGGACCTCTCAACGCCATTCCCAATAGACTTTGCGTGTAATGTATTTTAAATTGAAAAAAAAAAATTTAAGTGAGAAAATGTAACAGTGCACCAGTAATGTGTATCTTTTGCCATTCTAGTAAT
>NW_015154653.1:3270-4656 GCF_000732505.1 Cyprinodon variegatus | reverse complement strand
AGTGAAACACATAATATGGATTAATTACAAAAGACCCTGATGTTTCCAAGCCTTTATTTTATATAATTATACATATTTTCTGGCTGTAGATTGTGTTGGCTTACAACAAATTTAAAACATGACAGTTAAAATGTAAATTAATTACATCAATAAAAAACAACACAGGATTGTAAACTAAACGAAAAGCAGATTTAATACCTGCTGAAAGCTTCTTCTTATAACACATTCTTATAACTCAAAAAATTAGATATTAAGAGTAACATTATGTAAATAAATAAATCCTTTGATAAATGCAAAAAACTATACTTTATAAACTTCATATCTTTAGAGTTATTTTTTCTTTATTTTGTGTGCATTGAATTTTGTTCTATGTGTATAAATATGATAAAGAGATCTATGTTTCTGGCTTTTTAAAAAATATACTGTATAATTCTTGTGCTAACTAGTGAAAAAAGCAATTCATTTATGCACAATATTGCACAAGTAAATAAAAGAAAATGAGAAAATAAACAACAATGCAAATGTGAATGTGAATGTTCTTTTTTATACAGAACAGTGATGACTGTTTGAGACACCCTGTCCTTCACAGTGCTAAAAATATTGTTTCTTACCACTCTAACACAGGAATCATTGAAGTTATACCATTTGTTTGCATCCTGGGACTTGATTGTTGCTGTGTAATGGCCACTTTTCAGATTGCCAAAGTGCTCAACATATGCATACAGTTCATATGCCTGATTCTGATCAATAACACAAACACAGGCATTTATGTACATATTAATGTTAATAATTATAGAAATGACGTTTAAAACAAAGAAATATTAAAATGTACCTCTGGTATCTCTATGGTGTATGGAATATCCACAGCACGAGTGTTTTTGACAAAGTGTAGGGAATTAATGTGCACCAATGATTAAAATATATTCATGTCTTTCACATTGAATAAAGGTCTTGCTTTAAAGGTCTAAAAAGTTTGGTATGCTGCAGAAGAGAGACAGAGGGTCTGGTATGCTGCTCAAAGTGCAACTTTAGATCAGAGCAAGATGCTGCTCTAGGTGCTCTAAGTGCAACTTTAGATCAGAACAAGACAGTGAGTCTAGCAAGTCACGCTAAAAGTGGCTTCTGCACTGAGGCTAAGTTAAGGGAGCACAGATGTCCAGCAAACAGACAACCAAGCCCAAATAAGGCCTGTGCATGAGACATATGCTTGGAAGAATAGAGACACAGGAGGTTTAAGTACCAAGATTATGCCAACCAAGTTTAGTGTGAAATGCTATAATCATGAATCACTGAATGAAAACTTTGCTCTGCAATGATCATTGAATGAAAACTTTGCTCTGAAATAATAATGACTGGAATATGATGTGTTTTTGATTTAATGGCAAC
>NW_015154653.1:0-1690 GCF_000732505.1 Cyprinodon variegatus | reverse complement strand
GCTTGGGGGAGGAGCCCCAACAGCCCGAAATGTATAAAAGAGAAGCTGTTTCATTGTATTATCAGTTGTTCTCCGGAGATCAGCTCAGTGTGTATGCTTTGTGTTTTTCAATAAAACACTCTGGACCTGGAAAACCGTGACTACTGCCTGTTTTTTAGATTTTTGGTTGAAGACTTTTCTGCTTTTTGAGAACTTTGAATTTTTATAAAAATTTGCTTTAATTTTTAAGTCGTTGGGGAGAGAACATCCACGACAAAAGGACGTTTGATGGTAGTTGATCTCAAATCTCTTTAGCAGCAACATCAAAACCTCTGGATGATGTCTTACTGTACATTTCTAAGAAACACAAAATACCACTGACAGTTAAGTTAAAAAACTAAACAAGCATATTTTTACATCTTTTTTTAATTATGATCTTTTGGTATCAATGGAGTTCTCAACCCGATCTACTCCATTATGCTTTCAAGCTCCTTCTGGCTTCCTTCTCCTCTGGCCTCCACCACCAGTGTCTGCATCTCAGGGGAAGACATATTTTATCCTAATCTCGCAATGATCATCTAAGCTCATCGTCATTTGCAGCTTCCATATCTTTGTCACATTAATCAAGGAATCTCTGTAATTGCAACTTTTGTTGGGTGTGTGTTTGTAGGGGTGTGTGTGTATATCTTTGTGTGTGATTCTCTCCATTTGAATTCACAAACTCTGGATTGAGAACGTGGGTAAGTTACTCACAGCAGTAGCGTCACGTTTGTCTTGACACGTCTCACAGTAAAGTTGGTTGTCGTCAGTGAAATGAGAGTCTTTGAAAAATTCCTTGATGGCTTCCGTCTAAAAAAGGGTTTTAATTACTTTTTCTGCACAACGATGTTTAATTCTTAAATATTCAAGCAGTGGCTTTCAAGAAAAGCATTCGTTCAACACTGTCAAATTCCTGTCAAATCACAATTTCACCTGAAGGGACCATTCAATATTACATTGTTTGTTCTCGGATTGGCAGCATTTGTCAGACTTAATAACCACTAGTGAACCAGAAAAATCCAATAAGCCCTTTGAATCTGTTCCAATTTTGCACACTTTTTATTCTTACAGTCTATTGGTACTTTTATGAATAAATATACATAAAAATGGTGCATAAGATCTTCCTGCTCAGTTAGACACGTTAAATTTCCTAAATAAGCTATTTTAACAACAGAAAACTTTATATCAATAAATTTGTAAATGTTACCTTACCGTGCACTCTTATCTTATTTCTTTGTTTTTTGTCCCTTTTTTGTATCTATTTGCATGTTTCCATTTGTTTTTCAATTGCTGCTGAAATGTGTGAATTTTTTCAGAGGCGCTATAAAGGCTATTCCATTCTATTTCGGGTGGACTCATTGTTTAATACTCACCACATCATAGTTTTTACAGTGTTCATTAGAGGAATGCTTCAGTGGAAGTGGAAGATTCCAAAAAGACTTTTCTTCATATGTGCATTTATTATTACTGTTCTCTGTACAAACCAAACAGAGAGTACGGTTGATGAGTTGCACTTCAAATATCTGCAAGTTTAATTTAATAGAAAAAAAAACTAAATTGTAATAGGTCAGTTGCAATCTCTTTTTATTTTTCTATATTGAGCAAAACCCAATTTCATCACTAAGTTACCTTTGCTGCATCTTGGCTGGCCATAGTCAGGATCTTCTCTAAA
>NW_015154652.1:2819-4660 GCF_000732505.1 Cyprinodon variegatus | reverse complement strand
ACATGACACACAATTAAATGTTGAGGCATATCTGTGTTGCAGTAAATAAGTGTTGAAAGCTTTGGGCAGGAAGGATCTTCTGTAGTGGTCTGTCTTCCACCAGATCTGGAGAAGCCTCTGACTGAAGACACACTGTTGTTGCTTAAAACATTTCTGAACAGGATGCTCTTCACTTTATGAAGAATTCTTCTTTATGAAATCTTCTAAAGAGGTTCTAGAGGAGTTCCTTGAACAGCTTTATCAGCTTGTTGAGCTTTTTCAAATCAATTGCTCTAATGCTGTTACTCCAGCAAACGCATCTGTTCTCATTTCAAATATGGCTTATCTGTTATTTTTTAGGTTATCAGCAGAAAACCTTTAATCTCTTACTCCATCTGCTTCCTCAACACCTTTGCAGAGCCCATCTGACCTAATCAACTGCTCACCAGGTCCCCCTTTTAGCCCTCTTCACTACTAATTCTTTAAAAAAATCCCAGAGTCACAACAGATAGTGGACCGAGAGAAGGCCGTGGGTTTTTAGAATGGATCCATGCTGGGATGAGACTTGTCCATGTACCCAGAGGGCAGGAAGAAGGATGAATTCAGACCTTATACCGCTCTACCTTTCCCCAGTGTGCAATTACACACGCAATTACTCTCCCTGGGCGCCGAACATCCTCTAAAACCGTCAAGATCACATCCAATCTGCCGAGGCCCGGCTGGGAGACTGGCTTCTTAATGTACTTGAAAGGGCTCTCTCTGAGGATAACTAGCAGCAGAGATCGCCAGAGGGAAAGTGTGTAGAGCAGGAAGAGGATATTGAGGGAGGATGAGAAGATAAGAAGAGGATGAGGTGAAGGCAAGGGGACACAGAGGCACACACACTCAAGTTGATACTCTGTATGCATGAGGGCTTGTTTATGCGTGAGAGAAATATCAATGCAGAGCCACTCGTCTGTACTTGTCTGCAGCCGAAGAGTTCGATGATGTGACACATCTCCAGTCTGCATTAATCTCCCCGAGCTATTTCAGACGGATATCCATGAGTACGCCTTCACATCTGGATTGAATAGAGGGAGATCAGACTCTGGGGTGAAATGAAAAACCTCAGCTGCTGCGCCTTTTCTTGGCTTTCAGAGCATGTGCAGGAGTGCAGGTGCCAATTATTTTCACATCTAATGTAAACCAGAGAACAAGGACGCGTCAATCACAGCTGCAGTCTTTTGGAATGGAAATGGGGATGAATTCATAGGAACGCAGCTTTATTATTAGAGTTTTTTTTGGTGGCCGATGAAATAGGTTGGTTAGATCTTATAAAAATAACATCCCTGCAGATTCAGGCCCCTTAAAGGAAAACCTCGAACCATTTCAACTTCAGATTAGCCCATCTGTAATGAGCGGGAATGGTGGCGCTGAGGTGAAAATGAGATTCTGTTACAGGCTGCGAACAATGAGGTGTTTCAGGTTTGGAGTTAGGCTCATAAAGACATTTATTATTTGGAGATTGAGCTTCTCTACCTGCAGTTCCCAACAGAAGTCATTGATCATCTCTATGAAGGCAACTTTGAAAGGAAAAAATGCACAAAATAAGGATACATAAAGACTATTTTTTTTAAAAACACACAACACATTTGAATCTGGACTTATTTCACAAACCGTCTTGCAGTAATCCAAATAAAACTGAAAGTTGGGTGCAAGTGGCAAATGACTGCAAATGGCTGAAAGATATGGCAAATTACATAGACAGTCGAGCGTTAACCCTATAATGCCAAATGTATCGTATTTGATACATACGGTTTCTGAAATGTTTTGCATCTGACACCTTTTGCATAATTTAATGGTAAAAACTTTGCTCAAAATCC
>NW_015154652.1:0-1470 GCF_000732505.1 Cyprinodon variegatus | reverse complement strand
AAAAAAAAAAAAAAAAAAAAAGATCACATTCATATCCGTATATAAAAACGAACGCAACACATCTCTCATTATATCCGATTAATGACTATAATACAGATTCGCTACTAAATATTCCATATTTCAGGCCATATAAGTTATGATACGTGACTTGATTGATAGATTCATGACTAGAAATTAGTTTTATAAAGTAATGATTTTCTAAAAAAAGTTCCCTAAATTAATAGTCATAAAACTCCAATTACTTTAGTTATCCAGTAGTATAAGGAATATATCATTTTATAATAATTGATTCGCATTTCATTCCCTTTTATTCATTCCTCATTAGTTTGTGTGTAATAAAGCACATTTTTAGCCCCCCATTACAACAGGGTACACAGTGTTTTGAAGGGAGACAAAGTGTTACCCAGTTATCTTCTTTTAAGCCTTTTAACTGTAGATGCCCTAAATACAACACAGTAGGACTTATTAAAAAAAATAAACCTCAGGGGAAATTCCCTATTGATGAATGCAGTCTATGACCCAATTAAGCTGTCTAATTAAAAACATGAGTGATAATGACAGACCTACTGCTGCTGCTGTAAAAAGTGTGTATACACCTCCAATCAGAAGGCTGTGAGGAACCGTGTCTATAGCTTTAGAATCTATAGGGATGCATCAGATTTTAAAATGTCAGATTTGCATGAAATAAGCTGAGTCCAGCTGGAAAATGAAAAATGAGATTTTTTTTTCCATTAATAGCCTACATTATTTCATCATGATGCAACAGATTTCTTTTTAACTCGTTTTTCATTCCTTTTATTATGCCTGTTAAACCAAGAGTAGATCTGTGAGTTTCTTTCTATATATTCAGCCTTACTTCAGTTCCACAGTGGGATTAACATGTCAGCCATGTTCAGACTTTGCAGATGTCGATAAGAATTGCTCATAGCTCTCCCCGGCGAGCCCGCTCTGTCCTCTGGCTGCAGTTTAGCAATTGAGACATCCTTCAAAACGTCTCGTTGAGACAGATTTTTCAGGTCAGAGGCAGGGGGACTGAGGAGAGGGGAGAAACAAATTAGATAAGTGAGGTAAGCCCCTGGAGATTGTGTTGGATTGCCTATAGATCTTTTTCACAGCAGATATTTTCTTGTGTCAAAGCAGGAAATCCAGGGTAGATTAATGGAGCTGCATTCCACCACAGGAAAGGTCTTGGAGCTCTGCACACTGCTTCATTGTCAAACCAGGACGTTAATCCAAAAATTGGGTTATATGAAATAATGAATAATGAATAACTCTTCCTATTATGCCATTGAAATTAAGTTTATGATGCACTGCCCTTCAAAAAATATTCATACCCTTTGAACCTTTTTTTTTATTTGCCACACTGAAGTTGCAGCCGCCATATTGTTAAGACTTTGTTAGATTAGATGAAGGAAGGAAGGAAGGAAGGAAGGAAGGAAGGAAGGAAGGAAGGAAGGAAGGAAGGAAGGA
>NW_015154651.1:4374-4668 GCF_000732505.1 Cyprinodon variegatus | reverse complement strand
CAGCTCTGTAAAGGCTCACCAGAGAGCATAACATAAAGTTAACATGAATATAACAGCTGAATGCGATGTTTTCCATTTTGCTCAGCAAAATGCTTCACAACTTTATTTAGATCCAATGCCTTTGTGCGTTTTGATTTGAGTACAACCAAACTTGATTGTCTCTTTTCTGTCATAGTTGACCGCAAATATGTTTTTATGAGCCTGAGACGTCAGGCCTAACTAACATCATAGATAGAGAAATAACGTTCTGCAACCTGATTTTTATCATCTCAAAATCTGCATTGCAGCTATGCT
>NW_015154651.1:0-1577 GCF_000732505.1 Cyprinodon variegatus | reverse complement strand
TGGTCCTCATGTTCTCCACACAGAGTGGTTTTAGAGGGAGGGATTCTGTCCTCTCGGTCCTCACACTGATCCATGCTGCTCACTTCACATCAGCTCACACACCTGCAGCTGCAGCCAAGAACACAGGATGAAGCTACATTAACATTCACTGATTCCCACCTGTAGGAAACAGTAGCTATTTACCATCTATTACAGAGATAAAGATGTGATGCTAAAGAATATCTCACATTAAAAACAAAAACAAAGGACTGATGAAATTGGTCAGAAATTAAACCATTTTTAAATTAATTCAATAATTATAGTTTGGAATTTTAGTGACTGTATTTCAGACTCCAACACTATGATGTTAAAATATTATTCAGTCAAACTTCTTCCTGGATTATGGGCATGCTACGGTGGTGCAGTGTTAACATGCACGACCAATGTATGGAGGCCTTAGTCCTCGACGAGGCCTTGAATCCGCCCTGTGGTCCTTTGCCACATGCCTCTCCCCATCTCTCCTAACATCTTTCCTGTCAGCCCACTGTGTAAAAAAAGAGCTTCTAGTGCCGCAAAAGATACTTCTTGGTGAATCAGAAACTCAGAACATCTGGACCTGATGTGTTTCTAAACCATCAAACTAAACAGATGGATTTTATACTCTATTAAAGCTTCAGACAGTTTAATACAAGGAAATGTAGATTTTAATAAAATTGATATTTAATAACATTGATGATCTTATTATGAAAGGCTCCACAGGAAGCAGCTGCTCTGCTTGTCGGTTGACATTAAAGGAGAAAATGAAAGTTTGATCTAAAGACCTGAAAAAAAGAGCATTTTTTATAGTGAAGAACAAACATCATCTGCTCCTCATGTGTTGACTTTTTCAGAAAATAATATAGTAATCCTGGAGATTTTCCTTCATTTACAGTAAAATTAAAACTTTTGTCTGGTATAAAAACAGAATGTTTTCTAAAAACCACAGAAAGCAAAAAAAGACTGTTGAACTATCAAACTTCAACTTTTACTATGAAACAAAGTTAAATAGAAAGTTAAACTTACGGTGTCTTTAGGCAAAACAGAGAACAGACGACGGTCTGAAGAAAACAGACTCTGAGATGGAGGCAGTAAAGGAGAACCAGTAGAACCAGTTTACCTGCAATCCGAACTTCACCTGAGATGGAGGCTGGGCAGGTAGGAGGAGTTAAGGGGAGGGACAGTAACCATGACAACAGAATAAGAGCTTTCTCTTTTGACCCACAGAGAGGATTTCTGACTTTTATGTATAACATTTGTAGTTACATTTTAGATTTCCTTCTGTATTTATCTCTCTTAGTTATTGTTCAGTAATTTCCATTAGTTGTTAGGGTTAGGTGTAGGAATAGTATCACGATGACATCCCCCTCAATCAGTCGTTTGACCAAAAAAGGTATGGTTCAGGGAGTCAAAGGCAAGGCACTGGCCGACGCATGTCACTAATATTAGGGTCAGTAGTTAATTGGTCTGGTAGGGTAATATGTGCTATAAGTGTAGTATAAGGGTGGAGCTTATGATTAATTGAAGGTAATTATATTAGTTGAAGGTAACTATATTAATTT
>NW_015154650.1:4012-4668 GCF_000732505.1 Cyprinodon variegatus | reverse complement strand
AGAACACTACTGCCACCTACTGGTTGGTGACGTCACAGTGTGGTATTGGCTGTAACTGATACCTCAGTTACTCATACACTATAAGTGTATGAGTAAATAACTTTTTCTTCTAGTTGATATTCTAACACTGGTATCGAAAAAAGTATCGTTCAGGAACCAATATCGAAGTAAAGGTATCAATATTGGTACCGGTATCGAAACTTTTTGATTGATAACCAGCCCTAGGTATAGATAATGATCCACTGATTATTCTTTGCTGACCAGACTTTTCCTTTAAATCAGCAAAACTCATTTTTTGCCTCCTTATCTCTGCATTTGGGTCCTCGGCCAACCTCCATCCTACCTTGACAAGTCATTTAACAGGATATGTGATTTTGTTTTTTTTTGGTTTAATATTAGTCACATGCAGAACATTCTTTTTCAGCAAATGAAGAACTACTGAAATTACATTAATTTGTGGGGGAAAATGAATAACTTCAGGGTTTGGATTAGGATTAATTGGGTGATACCAACCTACTGAGCCAGTTGTTAGGTCAGAGGCACAATCTGAAGCCATTCTATGGGACTGATGACCACTAATAACGACCATCCATTGAGATAACAGTGTTTCCGTGGGTCATTAAAAATCATTAAAAGTCATTAAATCGTTTTTTTTT
>NW_015154650.1:0-679 GCF_000732505.1 Cyprinodon variegatus | reverse complement strand
GTCTGCTTATCGGTCAGGGTCACAGCGAGGCTAATGCATTTCACCAGGAATCTGAGTGAAAAGCAGGGTACACCCTGGACAGGTAATCTAAAAACAAATATCACCTGAATAGTGTTCAACCTTTAATGAGATTCTAAAGGTTTGATGATCAAAGTGGAGGTCCAAACCTCGCCAGATGACACAGGAGCATTAAGTGGTCTTTTATAACCTGTAATTGTGATGTCAGAGCTGCATTGCATCCTTTGAGATGTAGTTCCAGTCTGTTTATATATAGTTAGATCAACACAAGGATAAATAAAGTGAAGTGTCCTTTCTTTAAACGACAATAGAACGTCTCTCTGCTGTGTTTGTCTTCCCAGACCGCCTTCAGGATTATGTTGGAAAAGAGGAGGGTTTCTCTGACCAGCAGCTCTTTGAACAGGAGAAAAATTTCAGTTTGGACCAAGAGGAACCAGAACCTCTGCAGATAAAAGAAGAGCAGAAAGAACCAGAACATCCCTGGACAAAAGAGGAAATCATGGAGCTCCCCATAAGTGAGCAGAAAGAGCAGCTACGTCTAAAGCACAAGACTGAAGATAGAGGAGAAAATTCTTTCCCATGTTTGACATGTGGAGAAAACTTTCTAAAAAAAGAGCATTTAATGGTTCACATGAGAACTCACACAGGTCAGAAGATTTAT
>NW_015154649.1:3420-4672 GCF_000732505.1 Cyprinodon variegatus | reverse complement strand
AAGTATCTCTTAACCATTAAAATATTGTGTTATTCTTACATTTACATTTTTCTAAGGTCCATATTTGTGTGACCATTTTTTTAAATACTCTTTTTACTGCTGAAAACTCCAGAATTTCCTCATTGTGGGACAATGAAGTGATTTTCTGTTCTATTCTATAAAAGGGATAGAAAGATATAAATAAATCAAAGCAATGTGTTTCTAAAAAAAATATACAGTATCTGCATAATCTCTCATATTCAACAACAAAAAATACTTAGTAAAGCAAATTGAGCAAAATAGCAATAAAAAAAAAATCCTATCAGATTTATAGTCCCCAGTCTGCAGATCTATTAGAATCTGTCCTTAAATTAAAGCCAAACCCATTTACACAGTAACAGATAAAAACTTTAGATAAACCAGTCATTAATGCCACATATCTGCGACATAATAACCGTTAAAACAACTATTCTCATTCATTTTAGACAGAACTATTCACTGACTGGATTATATTAAACTGAACTTCCAATATTCACCACTGATCGGCGCCATTTCCCTTTTTCCCCTGATCACGGAGCAGCCAGTTTGGTTTGATTTGCAATGAATCCTGGGAAAACTGAGGCTACATAGGATACACTGGACCGTCCTTCAATCGGGCATAAAGGACGCATTTGTAGGCCGAATAACGAGGAGTCTTCCGACCTCGGCGCCGCGCTATGACTTAATCGGCCTTTGAATCTATCCTTCAAAGGACGCAGCCCATGAATTTGAACACCCCCCCCATTTCCCACTCAAGCAGCACCAAAAAGTGGTGGGAATGGAGGACGAGACATAACTTCTGCACAGGGTTCCCGCGGGTCCTTAAAAAGTCTTAAAAGGCATTGAATTCTTCAAAATAAAACTAAGGCCTTAATTGGTATTAAAATGTCTTAAATTAGTCTTTCGTAGGCCTTATTTTTTAAAACATCATAAATAGGATTATTTTTATCAAGATTTATTTTTGTAATTTAAATAAAACATTAAAATTGATCTTTTTTTTATTTAAAAAAATAACGGCTCTCCATTATTGGTTCCGTCCCGATAGCGGAACCAATAAAGCGTTGTTGCGGCCGGGACATTTGGGAGATGCTCCATTAACTTTTTGTCTGGTAAATATGAGCAAGTGTAAATGTAACCAAAATTGTCTCCAGCCAAGAGTTTTCTCCATGGCTAAAACCAGGGAACATACATGAGGCTCAGTGGATTTAGTGCAAGAAGTCATTCAAGCTCAGAA
>NW_015154649.1:0-2022 GCF_000732505.1 Cyprinodon variegatus | reverse complement strand
GAAACCTTGAAAGCTCGCGAGATCAGGATGGTCTCACGAGGCTACTTTACTGGAGGCATCCATGTTTGTTAAAGAATCTGGTGTTTGACACAACGCGCTATTTTCCACTAAAACAGGCCATTAGCTATAATGGCAGACTTTTCCTTTAAGCATTGGTGCCGACTAAAGTAAACAAAGGGGCTAAGAAGCCAAGACAAAGTTGCCGCTTTTCTTCCAAACAGGTACCTGCTTGACATGATTGCTACTGCTAACCAAATGGTTCCAATGGCATTAGTAGACAGTTCAGAATGAGAGATGCGGAGTTCATATTTTAGCTTTCACGTTTAAAATCTAATAATGTTTGGCCGTTATCTCCCTTTTATTTCCTCTTTCTTTCATCTTTTCTCCTTTTCTTTTCTTTTCCTGTTCTACTTACATTGCGGTGTCCATATAATCTGTAAAACTCCCTGCATGAATTATAATAAAGCTATTTATATGTATAAAACAAGCGGAACACTATGGCAATAGCTGTACTGCTCCACTTGTGAAAGTAAAATCTGTTGGACTCTTTTTGGCATCAAGATGATTATTCTAATTGCCACATCGCCAGACAGGACACTGTAAAAAAAAATTTAATAACAGGAGATTGGATGGGGATTTTCAGAATCTGATCCATTATCTGCAGTGTTTTCCAGCCCACTGTCTTCATCCATGTCACTCTTAGTGTTTTTCTATTAACTAACTGGGCTAATTCTCTTGATGGTCTTGTTTTTGCCTGTTTTTGATGGTCTTGTCATTATCAATATAGAAATAATGAGGCAGCTTTGAGAAAGTAAGGAGTAGAAAGCACAGAAACTACTGTTTCACTTTAGTAAAAGTCAGAACTTCTCAGCAACATACTCAAGTAATGTACAAATACTGAAAAAAAACTTCTAAATTAAAGAACCTAATTATTTATACTTAGTTTTTTAGTTTATTTTAAAGTTTTATTGGTGATAGGAGCTAAATCAATACTGTGACATTTCCAAATACATGTATTGGCTGAGCAGCCTTCCTCATGTTCAGGGGAAATGCTAATTGGGTTGTTACGACACATTTAGGCTCTTAAACTTGTGAAGTCGGAAGCAGAATGTCCTAGAAAAGGATGACCCTTTGATTACATTATCAGCCCAGGCTCACTGCTGCTGTTTCTGGCCAGACCAATGGGCTTCCTATCTGATTCATCTCCCTGCATATATAACAGAAAGGCAACAGCTGTGGTGTTTCACTTAAAGGTAAAGTTCGGTCACATTCAGAATAAACTTCTAAAGGTACTTTAAGAATGAAATTATTACATACTGTTCAATAAATGATTATCAGTTTTAATTAGGAGTAATTTTCATCTGAATGTGCTTTACTGGAGGTATCCATGTTTGTCAAAGAACACTACTGGCCATTGATCAATCAGTTTCTCAAAATAAATGCATTTCTTCTTGAATTGAGGAGGTATAAGAGACATTATGCCAATGGAACAAGAAAATAAAAGAGTAAAAACACTCATTCCATTGGCAGATCATCTTATTCAAATATTCAAATTAAGGGTAAATACACTTAATTTAGGAATTTTTGTACTTATTTCTAGATCGTTTTTGCAGTGTGTTGCTGTGCTGGTGTTTGTCACAATGCACTATTATCCATGATGGCGACGACCAGTGCACTATGCGAAGCAGAGAGTAATGGATTAATTACTTTTTTATCTGTGAGGATCATGAATCGGAATGGTGAAATAATATTTTTTTCCACTTTTACCCGATGTATTCCAACATCCAACCGCCATGCACGTGGGCATTATCAGTTTCACTATAGCTCTGGTGAATTTCAATGGTCCTCTAGCCTCGTGAGACCATCCTGATCTCGCGAGCTTTCAAGATTTCACTCGCAGATCAGTCTGGAGACTCTCCGTTAAAAGAAATTTGGAGCCGTTCACCAAACGAACGTCCAATCAGCGTTGGCTTTGAGGCGGGTTGAGGTGTGACGCAACGAGAAGCGCGACAGTTCAGTCTA
>NW_015154648.1:3359-4672 GCF_000732505.1 Cyprinodon variegatus | reverse complement strand
CTTTTTTTCTCCCAATTCTGACTTTAATCTCAGAATTAAGACTTTTTTTCTCCCAATTCTGCCTTAAATCTCAGAATTCTAAATTAATTCTGACAGCTAACAAACGTGTTAGCATCAAGTCATAGACATGTTTGTGTTAGAGACTAAACTAGCTCTCTTGTTTTAATCACCTTTTGCTCTTCCATTAACGAAATAGCATCACTTTTTACATGACCTCGCCTAATTCCATAATATGAAACCAATGTGTCACTGTTCCTCCCAAACAACTCACATCTTTGTCAGTGAAGCTGAGTGCTCCACATCTCCTCCTTCATGATGCCCATCTACATTAAAATCCAAAATTCTGAGATTCAAGTCAAAATGTTGAGGAAAAAAGTCAGATCTCTGACTTTTTTCCCATATTAAACTGTAATAATATTTAAAAACAAATATAATCTAATCCTGTTTAATTTGAAACTAAATCCTTTGAACCATCTGTAAAATAATTGCAATTCTTAATTCTGTCATTTTACAAAACATACCCAGTTATTATCATTATTAATCTGCATGTCTTTACAAACCGATCAACATTCAAATATGGAAAGAACCAAAAAGGTGTAACTGGATAAGGCGCCGCAGCACAGTATCCCTTTCCCTGTATACCTATTTCCCTAATGACTTTATTGCCCATGCAAAACAATCTATTTTAGCTTTTCTACTCTCCCAGCAATGTCTCTGCATTCTTACTGTTGGATTATTCTCCTCCTTATGTCCCTGTAAACTCCCCCAATAATTCAGCATAATTTGTTTTTGTTTTTTTAAATATAAAGGAATCTCCCCAGTTTCCACCTGCATCGCAAAGAGGAAGATATCTTCATAAATGGAAATGTGTTGCACAATGTGCCTGGTTAGGAATGTGTGTTGTGGAGACTCAAATGGAGGTGGATTAGTGCACCACGGAAGTAAGTGTGCTTCGTTTCACTTTGTTTTTCAGTATTCATTCATGTTCTACATATTAATCAAGTGATCTCACATCATTTGCTTTATTCAGCTGTGCTGTCATAAGTTGTGTTGGTGCTAATAAGCCAAACAAAAGGCCTTCTGCATGTCAGATTATCTGTGATAATCTATTAAGAGCGTCACAAATAGGGCAACAAACGAGGACAGACTCAACTCTCAGCGGCTAAAAGGATCTGGTTGGAAGCAGCAATAGCACACATGTTAGAAAAGGATAACAAATAATAACTAATAACAGTGATACTCTCAGAAGAATATAACTTAAATACATGTAAAAAGTACACCTCAGAAAATTTAAATTTGTTCAAAAAGTTAAT
>NW_015154648.1:0-1617 GCF_000732505.1 Cyprinodon variegatus | reverse complement strand
CTAAATATTTACTTTGAAAATTAAATATTTAGTTTGTTAAATAAATATTTAGTTCCAAACTAAGTTTGTTAAATATTTAGTTTGAAGCTAAATATTTAGTTTGCAAATTAAATATTTAGTTTGTTAAATAAATATTTAGTTCCAAACTAAGTTTGTTAAATATTTAGTTTGAAGCTAAATATTTAGTTTGCAAATTAAATATTTAGTTTGTTAAATATTTAGCTTGAAGCTAAATATTTAGTTTGCAAATTAAATATTTAGTTTGTTAAATATTTAGCTCAAAATAAAATATTTAACAAACTAAATATGTAGCTAGCTTGGTGCTAGCTACATATTTTGTTTGTTAAATATTTAGTTCCAAACTAAGTTTGTTAAATATTTAGTTTAAAGCTAAATATTTAGTTTGCAAATTAAATATTTAGCTCAAAATATTTAACAAACTAAATATGTAGCTAGCTTGGTGCTAGCTACATATTTAGTTTGTTAAATATTTAGTTCCAAACTAAGTTTGTTAAAATATTTAGTTTAAAGCTAAATATTTTGTTTGCAAATTAAATATTTAGTTTGTTAAATAAATATTTAGTTTGTTAAATAAATATTTAGTTCCAAACTAAGATTGTTAAATATTTAGTTTGAAGCTAAATATTTATTTTGCAAATTAAATATTTAGTTTGTTAAATATTTAGCTCAAAATAAAATATTAAACAAATTAAATTTGTAGCTAGCTTGGTGCTAGCTACATATTTAGCGTATATGCAAATTCCCTTACTGCAAAGCAGAAGTGAACTGCCAAAGTAAAAGCCTGTGAATCTCTATGCAACTCTCCCGGCATCTTCGTCACACTGACAGAAAATCAAAAGGTAGTAGATGAAAAATTCCAAAAAGGATGGTCCTGTTTGAAATACTTTTATTTGACCTCACACATTTGTTTTAAGAAAGACGCAAATGTTTTATGTTATGTTAACCTGCGCCACAGAGCTGCAGCCACGCACGGGGCGTCAGTGCGTTGCCATAGCAACGACTGCTTTCCCTTTCTGTTGAAGGGATAAAGTCATCCCCTTCTCGTTCAATTAAGGTGCTTTCACAACTGCGAGTGAGACTTTATTGGGAGTGATAGTCGAAAGTTAAGGATTGGTGCTTAGAGGGTGATTTGAGATTCAACCGACGACAGAAAAGTGACTAAAGATAAATCAGTCTCTTGTCTTGAGCCGCAGGAGTTGCATAGAGATTCACAGGCTTTTACTTTGGTAGTTCACTTTCACTTTCGGTAAGGGAATTTGCATATGCGCTAAACATTTAGTTTGTTAAACAAATATTTTATTTGGAGCTAAATATTTATTTAACAAATTACATATTTAGATTGGAGCTAAACATTTGTTTAACAAACTAAAAATTTAATTTGCAAACGAAATATTTATTTAACAAAGTAAGATTTTTATAAATGAATGAATCACTGGAAGCCTCAAGAAATCAATAACTGCTTTTTTTCCCGTGATAACAAGATCTCGAGAGAAATCAATTAATGGTTTCACTGTAATAACGGGATAGTTATGTCTTTAGCTTGTTTTATTTATTTATATATATATATATATATATATATATATATATATATATATA
>NW_015154647.1:2661-4674 GCF_000732505.1 Cyprinodon variegatus | reverse complement strand
GCTCCACATTCAGCTATGGAGGGAAGTTAGCTCCATTATTGGTGCTAAGAACAAAAATGGAAATTTGAACAAAGTCTAATCCAGAAAAGAAAAAACAACACAATAAAAAGGAAAGGTTTTTAGAGTAACTTTGCTGCTTTCTGAAGTTTTAGATTGTCTTTTCTATTTCAACATTTCTTTAATTTTCTATTTTATTGTTTTCAGATAATTTTTCTTTATTTCTCTTTTTCTGAGTTAGTTTTACAAATTACATTCTGACTTTTCCTGGACTAAGGGGTGAAGGCGCATGTCTAGGGTCTAAATTGAGACTGGGTTTAAGGTGAGGAGGACGTGATCAGTAAGACATAATTTGAAAAAATAATATATATATATATATATATATATAAACAAAAATCAAACCAAAGAAGACAGCAAGTTGGTCTCTAAACTTTTTTATTTTTTTATTTTAAATTCCAAAATATTTTCTTTGCCTTCAGCAATAATGAAACCTTATTATATTTCCTTCAAATAAAGTTTTGTGGTTTTCTGTGGTTTGCATTATAAAGCCTGCATAGGGATACAGAAAAGAAATGCTGTAACCATGAATGTTTGTTTTTTAAATCAAAAAGTAAATAAAATCAGACTCTCCAGTCTAAAATAGACCAGATTAGTAAGTCTAGCCGGCCTTCTTAGGTGTCATCTGAGGACATTTAGCACCGTGCACCTCAGAGACAAGAGGAGACACGGTGGTTCTGTGGCTGGATGGACGAGTCTTGGAGGATGGTGACTAATGAGTCCTAAAGCAGTGGCAGAGCCTGATTGACTCAATGGTAAGTCTAGAATAATGGTAGAAGACACAACTGTTCTTCACTATATCATCACTATATGCCCAGTGGCTTTGCAAAGCTAAGAGGAATGATGAGCTTCCTCATTCTGGAGAACTGTTTGCTGTTAAGTAGCATCCTGCTGAGCAAATGTCCGGAGACATTTTTAATTATAATCTGTTACTTTAAACTGAATTTAACACTGAAATAAAATGAGTTTTTTATGCATTCATGTTATACATTATACAAAAAAAAGAAAGGAAAGGAAATTTTTCGGTTTTAAAATCTTTTTTTTTTTAAGTACAGAACTGTCATGATTTTATCCAAAGATCTGACCCAAATGCAGACAACCAAACTGAGAGAACAGGGAAAAGTTTAACAGGTTTTATTGTGAGTTGGTAGAGAGGAGTCCAGTGCTGCTCTGAACACTGTCGAACCAGGACTGAAAAGTGAAGGGGAAGATTCTGCGGTTAGTTCAGGCTCAGTGGGAAATTTGTGTCTTTGATTTGAAGAAGGAAATAAAGGCAACAGGACTCACGTTTCCAGAAAAAGGTCTTTCTCTGAATCCAGTCGGTGTGGGTTGTTCCAGTAATAGACTTGTCTGATGGAGGGCGGACAGGGTTTAACCAGGTTAAGGTGTTTCCTTGAGGAACGGAGGAGCTGACTGCCACTTAGATTTTCTGCGGTACTTGAAAGGGTTAGGGGGAGATGAATCCCTTGCTCAGAGAGAAGCCCAAACAATCCTCGGGGAAAAGTAGATCCAAACCACCAGTTTAAATCCTCAGCTCAGTTTGATGCTCAGAGAATCCTTCCAGGGGGGAGAAGGTCCAAAACATCAAGTTTGCAGGATGACTTCCTGCCGAGAGGCAAAGACAAAAAACCCACTAGATTAAAACTCAGGTGACAAAACTATGTTTGACTCAGCAAAACTCAGCTTGGCTAGAATGCCCAAAACTGACAAACACTGGCGAGGTAGTGGCTGTAATAAGGAGTGTGTGAGGAGGCCAGCGAGAACCAGGCGCCACCTGGTGGAGGAGGAAAAACAAACAAAAGCACAACCCACACAAACTGGATTCCTAACAAGAACAACGATCGTTCAGTTTGGTAGACAATATCCTGATTCAAATATTTCATAACACACCTTAACTAACTGTTTTTTTTTATGTTGGCAGTGGGCTTTATGCTGCCCTGCAAGGCTTTAAACCTGGGT
>NW_015154647.1:0-320 GCF_000732505.1 Cyprinodon variegatus | reverse complement strand
TCACAGAATTGCAACAAAGAGTGGACTCTTGGATTCACATAGTCTTCAAAACAACCATCAGACGCTCTCTACATGCCAATGAGCTGTTTGGACGGCATGCAAGGAAAAAGCCTTTTCTCACCAACACTCACAAATGTAAACATTTGGAGTTTGCTAAGCTGTACTCAGACTTCAACTGGAATCGTGTGCTTTGGTCAGATGAGACTAAGATTGAACTTTTTTGCAACAAACGCTCTAAGTCTAAGTATCTCTATAGTTATGCTGCTATAGGCTTAGACTGCTGGAGGATATAGGGACCCATTTTTCATCATTCTGCTTCA
>NW_015154646.1:3364-4685 GCF_000732505.1 Cyprinodon variegatus | reverse complement strand
ATTTTTAATGCCCCCTGTGCACTGATGGAGCAAAGACTGTTTTTACAGTTTTAAATGTGAAAATATTTAATGTTTAAATGTTTTTCCTTTCATTTCAGGAAAAGTTGAGGCTTTAATTATTCTTGATAATTAAATCAAATATTTAAATGATTTCAGTGTCTATTTTGTAACAAGACCAGCTCCTTGTTAGATGCAAAACAATTTAATGCTGTGCTGTTGTACAATTCTTACTCGTTATCTCCTTCTACAGTCTTATGTTTTAAAATTAAATGTGGGGGGAAAAAAACATCTACTCCTCCCTAAAGGCTTCTAAGAAATTATACTCAAGAACTAACAAGAATTCTTGCTACACACCATCTCTGTTATTGTGTCATCAACCAAATTATTTGGCATTTATGACATGGTTTAAACTGTCTGATGCTGAAGATACTTTAAGGTCGGTAACTCAATACAATGTGTAAACATTTAGGACAATTCTTCATTTTGTCTTCTTAAAAAACTGTGTCTTTTGTCTCTTCAATGCTGAAAAAAGTGGTTTCAGTACAAATTGTCTTTCCTTGATGATCTACTTGGAGCTTCTCCTTCCTGCTTCCAGCAGCTACCACTTTCTCTTACCTACTGATAGTCTTGACAAGGGAGCCAAAGACTCATTCCTCAAAACTTCCAAGTCTGTCACACAGAACTCTGTTGCTATTCTTTCCACCCTCAAAGTAAGGCCGCTTCTGAGGGCTTTTTATGTCCGACCAGATAGTTATCAGAATCAGAATCAAGTTTATTGCCAAGTAGGTTTGCATTAACAAGGAATTTGACTTGGCGTTGATTCTAAAGTAGATATATATATATATACAGAACACAGGATCTATAGCTATATACAACAAAAAACATACAATATATTATAAACAATATGAAGTTTATAGCTATATGCTATATAAACAGTAGACTGTGCGTTATTGTAACGCAGGAGGTCTGGAGAGGCTACATTGGTGTAGCTTCTTGATCCTGAACGGGGGATGGAAATAGGCAGTGTCAGTGTCATGGGGGCCTCTGGGCCTTGTTGATAAGGCTTGTAGCAGATGGGAGGAAACTGTTCTTGTGACGTGAGGTTTTGGTCCTGATGGGTCGCAGCCATTCACCTTCTCTGCAGACTGGATGACACATTGCCATTTGCCCTTGCCTTGGTGGTGGCACCAGCATACAAGATGGTAATAGAGGAGGTGAGGGTGGACTCGGTGGTGAGGTAGTTGAACTTCAAATCAGTTCAATTCAGTTTATTTATATAGCATCAATTCACAACACTTCGTCTCGAGTAACTGAACAGTTC
>NW_015154646.1:0-1344 GCF_000732505.1 Cyprinodon variegatus | reverse complement strand
TTTGCTAACTCTGAAAGTTCAACTGGATCAAAGCAGTCTAAAACTGGTTCAGATTCTATGGCTATCTCAGATGCTGCCTCACCTTCCAGAGATAAACCAATCATAGTTAGAGGAGTCCTAATGATCTTATTTTTAGTGGGATCAATCTTATTTATAAAGAATCCCATAAAATCATTACTGCTAAGAGCAGGTGGGATGGCTATGGCCATGGCTCCGGGTGAGTTTGGCAACTGTATTAAAAAGATATCCAAGATTATTCTTATTCTCCCCTATTAATGTGGAGAAATGTGCTGCTCTTGTTTTATGAAGGGTCCTCTTATACAGCAGTAAACAATTTTTCCAGACTAGGTAGGATTCCCATAGGCATGTAGAGCACCAATTTCTTTCCAGTTTCCTATCATTTTGCTTCAGAGTATGCAGCTCTGCATTAAACCAAGGAGCAAGATTTCTATTTTTAAAGTTTTCTTTTTGAAAGAGATGAGTTGTCTAAGGCAGTACGTAGAAAACTAGCAACCCCATCAACAAAACCATCAACCTGTGAAGGGGAATAAACTAAACTTTTGCCCTCTGCAGCACTGCTCAATGACACAGAGGAGAGAGAAAGTGAAACAGATTATTTAAAATTTATAACTGCACTTTCTGATAATGATCTGCTAAAATGAAACCTTATTTTGGAGGAGGAGAACTCTATTAAAGTAATCCTAAAGGTTATTAAAAAGTGGTCAAAGAGGACAGGGTTGTGAGGAAATACTATTATTTTTTCAAGGCAAGACAAGGCAGCTTTATTTGTATAGCACATTTCAGCAACAGGGCAATTCAAAGTGTTTTACATAAAATCAGTTAAAACAATAAATAAAAAACAGAAAAAAACAGTTAAAAATAAAAACAAAATAAGACACAAGAACAAAAATTACAGTGCAGTATAAGAGATTAAACAGTAAAGAAATGAACGAAGAGAAAGGCATTCTATGCCATATGTTAGCACAAGGTCTAAAGTATGAAGATGAGAATGTGTGGGACTATCCCCAACTATGATGATCCTGTCAGTATTAAAAAACAAATCAGATAGGAACTCTGAAACTCATCTAAATATTCAGAGTAAGTACCAGGTGGACGATACAAAGTTATAAAAAGAAGACGTTTTCTTGCTTTACAATTTGGATGAGTGAAACTAAGGGTTGAATGTTCAAAAGAGTTGTAATTACTAACTGCCTTTGGAGTAATCAGTAACTCAGACTGAAAGGTTGTTGCTACTCCTTGCCCAGAATTTCTGTATATGTGAAATTTTAAATATCTTGAAGGATTTGCCTCATTTATGCTCACATAATCCTCTTGCTGCAGCCA
>NW_015154645.1:0-4693 GCF_000732505.1 Cyprinodon variegatus | reverse complement strand
GTGTTGCTATTTTCAAATATCCATTACTGTAAAAATGTCCATAGCTGTATATTGGTTATTTTATTCTCCCATATTGTTAAAACACTTCCAGTACAGTATTTTATTGTTTATATTTTAACTCTTCCCTATTATGTTATTCTTATACATTTTTCTAAGGTCCACATTTGTGACCATTTTCAATAATCTTTCTGCTGCTGTAAATTTGCCCATTGTGGGACAATAGAGATTTTCTGTTCTATTTTATTCTATTCTATTAAAGGGGTAGAAAGATGTAAGTGAATCTAAACAATGTATGTATAAAAAATATATCTGCAAAATCCCTAATATTCAACAATAAAAAATACTTAAAATTGTCCAAAACGGCAATAAAAAAATAAAAATCTTTTCAGATTTATAGTTTCCACAATGCAGCTATATTAGAATCTGTCCTTAAATTAAAGCCAAACTCATTTACACAGTAACTGATAAAAACCTTTAGATAAATTAAACATTGCCGCCACATATCTGACTCAATAACCATTAAAACAATTTTCATTCATTTCAGACTGAAATATTCACATACTTCTATTAAACTGAACTTTCAATATCCACCACTGTTCGGCTCCAAGTACCATTTTCTCTGATCATAGAGCAGCCGGCTCGCTTGGTTTGGCAATGAATCCTGGGATATCCAAGGATAGGGAGGATACATCGGACCTGTCCTTCAAATCGGGCAAAAAGGACGCATTTTAAGGCCACTTCACGAGGTGTCTTGCAATCCGACCAGACCTCGGGGCCGCACTATGACGTAATCGTCCTTCGAATCTGGCCTTCTGAGGACAAATCCCATGAATTCAAACAGGGCAATTGTGTCTTGATTTTTTTTTTTTTTCCCGCGTTCCAAACAAGATTGATTCTGTGTTTTGTAAACCTGTCTGCCGAAGCAGATGAGAGAAACTCTAGGTCTGGTCAACCCACGGAACAGCCAGTTCTAATTGCTGTTCACTGAAGAGCCACTATAAGCCACCAGGCGAAACCACACTGGTTCTGAGCCGCTGCCTTGAACTGTGAACCCACTAGAACGTTATCCATTGTTTGGGCTGCTGTTCGGAGCTGTGCTGCTGCCATCTCCTTTTATGAGTCCTCCAATTTTTTTTTTTTTTTTTGTTGTTCTAGCTGGCCCATCCCAGAGCCTCAGTCATTGTTAATTTTTCACAGTTTTGATTGCATTTAATATCTCTGCGTCATAGTTTGTCAAATCTATATTCTGCTATTTTAGAAGACACTTTCAATGTATTAAGCCTTAAAACATGAACTTTCCTCAGATTGTTGAACGGACTGTTGGAAAAGCTTTTTTTTTTCTGCTTTTATTTACTTGTGCTTATTTACAGTAATGATTAGTTTGTGTAGTTATTAGATAGAATACTGTGTGATTATTAGCTTATAAATGTACAATTGTACTTTAACCTGTGGTCTTTTGTGGTTATTTTAAACGGTGAACGATTTATCTTTCAGGTCGGACCCACCCTCCTTTTAACATTTGAATGAACAGAGAGAATTTCTTTGGTTGTTGATTAATAACTACTGATAACTATAGTCTGAATTACTAAATTGGTGAAGAAAACTGGATCTTAACAGCCAATCTAGAAGTTCAACCTCTATGTAAAAGACTAAGAGTCCTGGTGAAAAGGCAAATTACAGTTATAATCATTTAACTAATAATCATTAATTGGTTTTACCCTTGATTTGAACAATCTATTGATAAACTATAACTCTCACTTCTAGATATTTATTATATTCAGAATCTTCTGGTGAAATTCCACAACACATTGGCATAGCCAACCTCAGAGAGGTAAAAAAAAAAAACATGAATTATTTACTTGTACTCTGTGCAACAAAGACTAATGTATACACATTTATATTTGATAGGTTTCATAACTAGGGGGCCTTATCCATTTGCTCTGTTTGTGTAGCTTTGCCTTTTGTACGGTAGTTCTTTTTTGGAGAGCTGTAGAACCAATTTGACTAGCATCATTTCTTTGCATCCATCACAAAAAGGTGTTGGTGAGACTGTCCGGATTTAGCGCAGCAGTGCGTAGCTTCTGTCCTACATGGGAAAGATGTCTTACTCTTGAACCCGTGAAGGGATAGGACCCCAGAACAGGAGTTAAAAGCTGCAGTTTGTGGTGTTCTGATTAACACAAAGACTCATAAGTGGAAAATGTTTTTTTAAGTAAAAGTCCTGTTGCTTCTGATATAGTCTTATTTTGTGGCTGCTATAACCCAGGTTATTGGGATAAGACAGACTGTGGAATGTATTTATTAAAAGGTGACATGTATAGGAATTGATTCCACAGAATCTTGTATAAGTGCATTAAAGGAAGAGGGTGAATAAAAACTAAAATGTTTATTTGCAATTTTGCTCCTAAAACATGGTTTTCGTCACCATTTAATTTCCATAAGATGCTTTTTTTTGTTGTAATGCGACAGAACATGAGGAACTCCAAGAGGCATGAACAGGTTTTTAGGGCCAATCTTTTCCTCAGTATAAAGAGGATTATTCAGATTTAATAGATGTGTTAATAGTGTGTGGGTGTCCTGTTTGTCTTTCATAAACAGAAAACATTATGTTGCAAATGTTTTCTCATCCATTTATTTCCTCACTTCTGGCAGCTCCTAGCTAATTTGTTTACTTTTGGTTTTAGTCTGTGTTCATTATGTAGAAATACTAAAAGAAAAAAAATCCCATGCATAATATAACCTGCGTTTAACTTGGAGAGAGATGCTGTAGTTGTTTGTGCTTTATTGAGCTTTTTGGATTTTCAAGTTTTAAACTGACATCTTCCTCTTCCTCTATAATGTGATTGTAGGGAAAGCCAGTTGGGACTCCGGATCCTGGTGCGTTCTTCCGTGTCTTGTCTGAACATGGAGCTTCCTCTATGTTTACAGCACCCACGGCAATCCGGGCCATTCGGCAGCAGGACCCCAATGCTTCATTTGGCAGAAAATACCCTCTGACAAGGTAGACATAATTTCAGCATAATATGATCAACTAATGAAGACAGGTTTTATTTCATAGATTTTAATAGATTTTAACTGGGAATTTATGGCAGGCAGTTATTCCATTTATTGAAAGATTTGGGTCTGTTTTTATTACATACTTTAGCTGTGATTAAAATAAAGTCTGGGTTTTAACATGTTGGAAATGGAAAATGTTTTGTTTTAATTTTCTTAAAAATCTTTTTTTTATATATCTTAGCAGACTTTGCTCTTGATTCTTAGCTCTGCCTTTAACCCTTAATCGCCACCTTTCTTTGTCCAATCTACAAAAAATGCTTATGTTCTCAAAGATTCCTCTGGGGTGGTTAATGTTATATTTGACTCAGAATCTTCACTGTTGAGCTTTAGTGGGTTTTGATTTGTTTGTCTGGCTGCAGCTTAGAACTCAATTTCCGTTCAGTTTAATTATAAGGCACCTGTTGACACCACATGCCATCTTAAAGCGCGTTACAAAGAAAAAAGAATAAAAAATTGTACAGAGAGACTGGTTGACAGTTTTCTATTGAAGAAAACCCAGATGATTGAGTCGAACCATTGTCTTTGCAATGGCTCGACAATGTAGCGACATACATTCACTTGCATTGTGTTGTTAACTTTGCAGGATTCCTTCATACTTAGCATTTATATGACAGATGAGAGAAAAAACTCTCTTTGAACAGAAAGAAACCAGCAGCAGAACCAGGTTTATTGTGAGAGGAAAGAGAAACAGACACCAAAGGGAAAATGGTAGCACAGATGTATAAATACTTCAGCAAGAGAAATAGATGAATGATGATGAAAAGGATCGGATCGCTCTCTCCAGATCAGGCCTGACCAAGATCATTCCTTGCGGCCCGCTGTCCTGCAGGTTTTAGAGGCTTCCCTGCTTCAACACAGCTGATTACTATTGATAGCTGATGAACAGGCGGTTGCTGAACTGCAATCATAATCAGCTGTGCTGAAGCTGAGAAACATTGAAAACATGTTGGACAGTGACCCTTGAGGACCAACTTTCAACATGCATGCTAGATCCTTGAAAGGGCAATAGCTTTTTTAACTTAGGACATAGCATGGAATCCATAATTGATTCAGTCCACTAATAAAATGGAATATACCAAAAAAAGTAATATAATTATAATAAACTCAAAAACTAAGCATTTATTTTCTGTATAGATGGCAACTGTGCCTCAAAGTTTGCATCCAAGGCTCCACCTCATGTGTTGCCCTCTACATCCCCACCTTGAAGCATAAAAGGTCCATGCAAAGCACCGCATGAAATCAATTGTGTATTTAAATGAGCAAGCTGATCAGTGTTATTTACCAATGGCAACCACAGCAAAGAGAACGAAAATGAAGTGTAGTTTAACAGAAATGTTTGTGTCACAGGTGCATAGTCGGATAAATATATTCGGTGCCCACAGTAAATGAAATTAAGCATTATTATTATTATTATTATTATTATTATTATTATTATTATTATTATTATTATTATTATTATTAATGGCACCTTTAGAGACAGAATAGGACCAGTGTTGTATAAAGTACTGAAATCTCGGAGTCAAGTAAAAGTATAAGTACCTCTCCAAAATATGACTTTGGTAAAAGTCCAAGTCACTGACTGAAATGTTACTTGAGTAAAAGTCTTAAAGTATTTGAAATGGCTTGTACTTAAGTA
>NW_015154644.1:3670-4696 GCF_000732505.1 Cyprinodon variegatus | reverse complement strand
AGCCAGGCAAATGGAGGTAACTAATAGCTATGAAGAACTCATGGTTTAAAATAAATATACAGATGTTTTGAAGGTATGTTTCAGAGGAGACGGCTTTCTAGAAATACATACTCTGTGAGACACATCGAACACCTGTAGCAACCATGAGAGGAAGCGACTAATCTCAAAAGCCACCTTAAATACAACACAAAAAACTTGTGCGAAGAGTTTCTAAAAGCTAACCCAACACACAGCCTTCAGTGCAGCGTACAGCGGCTGTGATGCTGCATGTCTTCCCGACTGCCTGATCAGAGCCGCTCGGTGCTTCAGCTCGGTTTTGAGATGTCTAGCTCCATCATGGAATTACTGTTCCATGTAACCACTATGGATGAAGGATGAAGATGGATTAAGAATATCCCATAAAGTATTAGTTGCTATTTTTTTATAATAACCCAGAGCAAATAGACATTTTGCCCCTTAACTGCTTACTTATGGGGATATTAGCTTTTCCCAATATATAGCAGTCCTATGAAGCGGTTCCAGCAGAGGGAGCACACAGCCTACCTTTACAGTATAGTCGATCTGAGGGGCCATCTCTGCATTGGTTCCTCCTTTTAAACAGAGCTGTGAGGCAGCGTCAGCATACAGAGCGCAGGGCAGAGCCACCTGGAGCAGCAAACACACGCTCCTGGCAGGAAAACACACACATTATACAAACCGTTTGAGTGACGGTTTAACACGGCATGCAGGAGCTGCTGAAAGACTCACCCTGCTGTCTGTGTGTCGGCTGTGTGGTTCCCAGACTGGATCTTTCCTGGAGTCAGACTAATGTCGGTGGAACCAATGCTTGCCCCCTGCAGACTGCCGGAACACAGATCTGAGACCAGCTGGAGGCCCATCAGGTGCTGCGGTCTGAAAACACAGAATGAGACCACCGGCTGTACGAGTCTGAGAGAGCTTAGAGTCCTCCTGCAGCTGTTCAGACCCTTCACAGTGATTTATTGTTTTGATCCAAAGAAAAAATTATATATATATATATATATATAT
>NW_015154644.1:0-1287 GCF_000732505.1 Cyprinodon variegatus | reverse complement strand
CATATACTACTTCCGCTAACTTTCAAAATAAAACTCAATTTTCCCTTCAAAGGAAATTACAAATGCCACATTCACTGACTATCACAGTAAAATGATGTTAGAATTTTTTTTTGTTAATCATTACTTTACTCTTCCCATATTGTTTATATTGAGAATGTTGGGATGCCAGAATGAAATGTGTAATGACAAATAAAGAATAAAAAAAATCTGCATATATTTGAATTCAAAATAGTTTATCCATATGGCGCAGTTCACAACACTTCATCTCAAGGCACTTTACAGAGACATTTCTTCCAGATTAACAAGTCAGATTGAAGTTTTCTATCTAAGGAAAACCAGTTGATTGCATGGACACATATACTTGAAGGCAGTCCCTCACACCAAGCATACTTGTAGCAACAGCATAGAGGAAAAACCAGGCTCTGGACAACTCCAGCATCTATAAACAAAGGTGCTGATGTCAGCAGCACAACTGATATTTCTCTCCAGGATGGTGTCACGGCAAACAGGAACAGACCAGATGAAGCTACTAGGAAAAAAAGCAGAGCATAGTGTTAGAGATTGAACTAACAAATTATGCAGAGTGGGAGAACAGAGATAAATTGATGCAGAATGATGAAATAGGGTCCCTATGTCCTCCAGCAGTCTAAGCCTATAGCAGCATTACTAGACTTAGAGACTTGGACAAATTTAGACAGATTTATTTTGTCATTTGGTTAAGAACAGCTCTCTAGACAATTTCATTTTTTTTAGAGTGCAGCCTTGAAAACAGTAAAAACACATAAAAATAGTAATTTAAACATATGACTGAATATTTACAGTTCTAAAATTTCATTTTTTTTATTATAAAATATAATAAATATAATAAAATACAGTAAAATAACCCATTTTACATAACATTCAGCAGTCTAATGGCAGTTGGGAGGAAACTGTTGTGGAAACTGCTGGACCTGCATCCAATGCTTCGAAGTCTCTTCCCAGAGGGCAGCAGAGAGAACAGTCCATGGTGGGGGTGTGCCATCTTACTGTTCTGGTGGGGACGATGTCTACACACAAGTTTATAGTCATACACATTCATTGCTTTCATGTGGCTCACAAAGTTCATCCAAGCCCGCAGCCTAAAAAAAACAACAAAAAACCTGTGGGGCATCTTTTTTTTAATCTTTTTTTTAACATCTTTTTTTTACAATTTATAAAAGGTTTTCTTTTATAAAAGGGTTTAAACTCAGACCAGAGAAAAACAAAACTTGGATCGGATTTATCAAAACGAGTCCTTGACATTTGCAT
>NW_015154643.1:4041-4699 GCF_000732505.1 Cyprinodon variegatus | reverse complement strand
GAATACCAGGCTATAATTATAGCAGGACACGTGGTACTAAGATTCTGGACCCACCAGCTGACTAAATGGTGATGACTTTTATGCCATACTTTTCAAAAAACAACAGAAATAAAGGAGAAAGAGGAGAGAGGGAGAAAGGGGTGCAATACTTGACCCAGTTTTTCAAGAAAGCTTTGTTACCTGAATAGTTAAAATTAACGATAGATTATTAGCATGTTGAGTAAAATAAGCTTGCTATCATTTGGCTACAACTACTAAGTTAATCCATTTTATGAGCCTTTTGTGTGTCTGTAACAAACACAAAGGCCAAGCAAGGTTCACAGTCCTGAGAATTTATCTTTACAAATCAGACCGGGCAACAGGAAAATGCCAAATTCCTCAAAGGGTTAATATCAGCTAAATGGTTGTAAATGTTTAGCATGAATTTTATGTTAAATAACTGTCTTTGTCCCTCTCTTCAACCCTCACCCCTCTCCATATTTTTTTCAGATTGTGTCTCTCACAGTGGACATGCACCTACAATGACAATTTATTTATTTTTTATTTTAATTTTTTTTTTACAATGACAATTTTAGACCACTCCATTATTTCTAAGTGGCAGAATTTGCAAAATAGCAGGGTGCTGAAATATAATTTTTTTCTCAATGTAAATAAAGTT
>NW_015154643.1:0-1644 GCF_000732505.1 Cyprinodon variegatus | reverse complement strand
CTATTTGAATGTTGGCATTCAATTCATTCAGGGACCAAAGGAAATTTGACTGGGGGTTGAATATGGCTGGAGATAAACTCACGTTTGAGGGGGCTCTTGTTAATCCTTGAATCCAGTTTGTGGGGAATTAATCCAGAGGAGAGGGAACTCGTTTGAGAGCGGACAGCCAGACATACGTTGGACCCAGAGGAGTAAAGGAGTGGACTGTCACTTGGTTTTCCAATGAGAACTTGAGCGGATCTTGTGGAGGTTTACCACTGCTCAGTGTGTACTCAGTAATCCTTTCAGGGGGAGAAGGTCCAGGTTATCCAGTTACACAGGAAAGGCTACTTGCCGAAGAGCAAAGACAAAAACAAGATTAGACTCAGAGAAACAAAGCTTCGGTTAGGCTCTGTTAATCTCACCTTGGCTAGAGTACCCAAAACTGGCAAACACTCTGGCATCGAGGTAGTGACAGGCCGCTGCTCAAATACTCCTTCGGTAATGATCCAACGAGCCGCAGGTGTGCAGGGAGGCCCAACGAGGAACAGGGTACCACCTGTAGGTGGAGAGAGAAAAACATAAAAACAACCACCACAAACTGGTTCCTAACACATCTGAAGCAAGCTGTGTAGCAAAAGTTGCTAATTTTAGTACATTTGCATACCATACCTCCCTCAGATGTACTTATAAAGAGAAGCCTCATGTCAATAAAATGCACTATATTCCTATGTAAAGGTAATTTACAGCAAGTTATTGCAAACTTTGTGTGACATATGTGCGTTTCACAGACAGGAATATTTTTAGATGTTCAAAAAAATTTTACCACAAAATTAAAAGCAAGACATTCAAACTTATCAACAAACTTTACCACTTAAAGTGTTTTACCTTTGGATTTTTTTGTAGTCTGCAACTTGCATCATGATTGCAATTTAATCTAAAATTAACATTAACATCGGTTAAGTTTTTAATTGACTTAATGTAACCTGTCAATCTATTCTGGACTTTTGTCAGCAACTGACCAACCGGTGATCACGATTTGTCCTTTAGTAAAATGTCCCTCCCCTACAGGAGCAATTGTGTCTCTCTCTTTTGTCAATGTTTCAGGATTTTGCATTTGAAAGGAATAGCAGACATGGGAATTTTGTTAAAAATACATTTTATGAAATGCTCAATATTTAAAAAAATAATGCAATTCAGACATCCTTATACCTTGAAGTATGTACTGGGTAGAACACAGTTCATTTTATTTCCAAAACCGAAAATGGAGTCTTAAAGAGTATACAGATAATTCTTTGTTATTTTGCCATAATTGTTTGCTTATTTCAGCTTGGAAAAAGCCTGCTTTCCCTGACTGACAACAAACATGTGAAAATAAATGTCATCAAGGGCAACATGCTGCTATGGGTTGCAAATGAGACACAGCCATTCATGTGGTAATAACATGCTTAAGTTTTTCCCCCTTTTATTTATATACTACTTTATCTTCCACTATTCACAACTTGAAATGACATCTGTGTCCTTTATTATTCTTCCTCTATCTGTGCAAAGAGTGAAGTTTAGTTTGAATTGTTTTTGTTACTTCTTTGAAATTACTTTAATTATCTGATACATCATTAAAATACATGATTTTGTAAGAAAAAATGCTGCCCATTGTTTTTTATT
>NW_015154642.1:1909-4700 GCF_000732505.1 Cyprinodon variegatus | reverse complement strand
CCAATTTCGTACATTTTGACATTTATTTGCCGCATTGAAGCTGCTGAACCAATGGGAGCTTAAAGAAAGAGCCAATAAAGCCCCATCGCTCAGCTCAGCTCTTACTTCTGTGAGCCAACAAGCTAACGGGAGCTAGCATTCTTCTTCGCGCCAACTTTAGGGGCGATATCTAGAGCTCCCCCTACAGGTTAAGTAGATATTTAGTGAGCAGCGTTCTTTAGTCTGGAAAATGCGGTAGCATACGTTAGCATTTGGTGTAAGGATACCATGTTTGTTTAAATAAAAGGACATAAAGATCAAATTCGGCCTGTTTATATGTCCTTTTAACCTAAACGTCTTAAATTAGCGTTAGGGGTCACATAGGACTAATAACCATCATTAGTTTTTCTATCCCCTCTAATATTTGAGTGTTTGGTATTTATTAGTTTTATAAAAGTTCCTGTTGCAGCTGAAACAGTAGAAAACCACTTCTCATGCATTTGGGCTGATATTTAAATAGATAATCGTGAGAACCAATGAAGGGGGATTAGTTTCTCTTTTTCTCACCATCTTCTACATGTTCTCCTCTCTCTTGCAGCTGATTGCATCACAGCTGATCTTATTCCTCCTCTTTGATGGTCACCTAACCCTATAGGAGCCCGCTGCAGACAGGGGCCCTCAGACACCCAGAGTTCCTCATTTAACGGCCTCTCACAGGTTTGAACTGGTGCCAATGGTTTTATTCCAGTCAGATGGAGGAATCTGAACTCTGGATAAAGTCATATTTATATAAAAACATAAAAATATTGCTGTCAATGAGATGTTTTCTTTATTGTACAGGTCTGTCCTTTCCTCCTGGAAGAATCTGCTGGTATGAAAAGTATTTCTGTTTTTTGATCTAATAAAGAGCCTGATAATTCCACTATAGAGCCACATTTATAGACTGTCTCCTGATAGAGACGATCCCAGCGATAGACAGCAGATCTGTGAAGTCAGACGCCTCAGTGACTGACTGAGGAGGAACGTGTCAGACGTTAGAAGCTCTGCAATCATCTAGATCCGCCTGAAACAGTCCAGTCTGTCCACCTGGTCACAGAGGGACTGTCCGTTTAGCAGTTTAAGAAATGCTTTTTCTAAATTCCAGAAGGACTATTGTTCACTGCATAAAATTAAAATCTAAATAAGTCGGGTTTTTCAAAATAAGACGACAGAACAAGATGATTTACATTTAAACTAAGAAAAGAAATTGCATCGTCTAGTTTGAAGTCTAATTGTCTTATTTTCCACTGGTAAATCATCTTATTTATCTACTCAAATTAAGGTTACTCTTATTTTTAATAAATTATTACTCATAGATTGTTTTTGCAGTGTAAAGTCATTTAAATAAAACTCCAGCTGCATAAAGACAAACTGAACTCACTGCTCCTGTTATTTTTCCACACTTTACTTAAAATAAGTGAATTTTTCCTTATTTTTGCACGCTAGAACAAAAAGTTGCCCGTGGTTACCTTACTGTAACCAGAATGTTTTATTATCCCTTTTAATGAGCAGACATACTTCATCTTCATCTTATTTACCTGCTCAAATTAAGGCTGAATACACCTCCACACTGCAAAAAATTTTAATCTAAAGCGGTAATTTTTTTCTTGAATTGAGGAGGTAATTGAGACAATTAATAATTTAAAATAAAACAAATTGCATTGCCTTATTTCAAGTGCATATGATCTAATTATCTTATTGTAAGATTAAAAACACTCATTCTATTGGCAGGTAATCTTATTTACCTGCTCAAATTAAGGCCGAATACACCTGCACACTGCAAAAAATTAAAATCTAAACCCATTTTCTCTCAAATTAAGTTCATTTTTCTTTGAATTGAGGAGGTAAATGAAGAAAATTTACATTTAAAATTAAAAAACATGATTGCGTTTTCTTATTTCAAGCAGATATTATCTAATTATCTTATTCTAAGAGTAAAAATATTCATTCTGTTGGCAGATCATCTTATTTACCTGCTCAAATTAGGGGGAAATACACTGAATTTAAGAAATATTGATTTATTTTGAGATCATTTTTGCAGAGAATAGATTTAGTGACAGATTACAGTTCTAAAGTAATTTTAGGTTTCTGATTTCCAGCTTTAAACTGAGACAAGTCTGAAACGCAGCCTGATTGAGTGTGGAGCAGAGATCCACACCCTGCAGGAGTGACTCAGTTTAAACTCCTCTACATCATAAAGCATAATGAGCTCAGAGATGTAATTTACCACTTAATCTATAGAGATATAAATAATTGCAAATACAATATTTCAGCTTGATCAAAAAACTGGAAGTGGGTCAGGAGTGTTACTTATTGAACGCCAGGTACACTGGAAAAAATCTAAATAAGTTTTTTCTTAAAATAATAGCATTTGTTCTTGGATTGAGGAGGTAAAAGACACATTTTCCCAATGTACAAGACAATTTACACTTAAAATAAGAAAATGCAACTGCCTTGTCTAATTTCAAGTGCATTTTATCTAAATATCTTATTCTAAGAGTATGAATACTCATTCCTATTGGTAAACTATCACAATTACCTACTGAAATTAATGGTAAATACACTTAATTTAAGACATTTTTATTTATTTCTAGATCGTTTTTCCAGTTCTAAATGAGTGTAAATTAACAGGAAAATAATCCCTGACAGTTTTACTTATCAATTTATGGTAAAATAATACTAATACATACTATAACTTTTAAAACCCGCCTCATTTTGAAGTATACTGGCCTGTTCCGCATACACAAATGGAAAAGCAAGTAACTGATGACAT
>NW_015154642.1:0-893 GCF_000732505.1 Cyprinodon variegatus | reverse complement strand
CCTCCACTGTGACCATAGAGGGTTAAAATCGGTGCAAATGACTCAGATTTAACATCTTTTGTGTGACGTATTAGATGTTAGGTTCAGAGTAAAACAGTAAAACTCAGCTCCACCCTCTACGCTGTGACTTCAGGGACACGGAAACCAAACAAAAATTACGACGTCCGTAATAAGATCTGCTTTCAACAAACACAGAAAAAGACAAAAGTGTTGATTTACCCTTTTTTAAAGACACTCTGCTGGAATCGAGCACAGGAACACAATTGCAAATATAATTTAAAGCATATGCAGATATTTACCATCATACATGATACATTAATAGGACAAAATATTAGAGTTTTACTTCTCTTCAGCATAGATATACATCATACAGATCCCGTCCTTCATTTGGTCTTTGAGTTCATGATAACCTGAAGCCACTTTGACTGATATTTGGACAGAAAATGACTTAAATTCACGTATATGACCTTAAAAGTCCATGCTCCTGTACATAGAGATAAATACATCTGTATATATTTTAAGGGAAACACGACGACCATCTCTTTGGAACGACTTCTTATGCGAGGAAAATCGCTGTAATATTCACCCTGTGTGGTTTATTTACAGCCATGCACAAGAAATGTACATTTGAACACCCAGCAGGGTGTTTAAACCCGCCCCTTTATTGTGTCTATAGGTAATGGCGTATTGGCTGTACAGTTTGATAAGGCGAACAGCTGTGATTGGCTGAAGGCCTGAACACGCCGGCTGCATCGCTCTTCCTAACCCCATCCCATTTAAATCACACTGACTGCTTATAGAGAGGCTCCCACCAGGCAGGCTGAGCAGATCTACGCAGATCGGCTTTGTTTCTGCGTTATACACAAACTAAAACTATTTCCCACAAATTATGA
>NW_015154641.1:0-4709 GCF_000732505.1 Cyprinodon variegatus | reverse complement strand
TAATTTGCATTGTTTTGCCCGAGTAAAAATATAGATTGGGTAAATTAGGTCAGTTTAGCCAAAAGATTGGTTGAACACAACTTCCAACCTGAAACCAAAAAACTTGGAAAAACTACCATGTTTGACGTAATAACACCTTTCATTTTGCTCATCATTGTCCAATTTGCACAAACACTTTCACTGTCTGCTTGAGTTTATTTCAATAAAATGACAGAAAAACTGTGAACCTTAAATGATTGTTCTAAGAAATTTTACACTTAAAAAAATTACAAAAGATTTTATTATACACACCAACCATTAACAATTTCGAAGGAAGCTGAAAGGGGAAAAAAGAAGAGTTGCAAAAAAATAAAAATAAAAAATCACAGATTTTATTACAAACTGTAGTTCTGCTGTCCACCAGTAGGTGGTGACATGTTCACTACCATAACCATTACATACAATTTGTTAGCGACGATGGATACCAAAAAGAGATACTTAAGCGGATTCCAGAAAAGAAAAAAGAAAGAGGAACCGAAAAAAAAAAACTCCCCACATTCTTTCAAACAACCGAAGAGGCAGAGGGTTGGGTTTGATAAGCACCTCCTTAAAATTAGTTTTTGGAACTTGGGATGTCTGTAACATGTGGTAGTGCGCTGTCACTGTCACCAATTGTTCCATTCAAGGAGCGTACTCACTATTTTTCCTTGTGTGATGTTTGATTTTATGCTACTGAGAATTGCATAATTGTATCTTCTTCGCCGATTTATGCAACTGTCGCCGTATCCTGAACCTTTATCACGTGTTGCACTTCATATGAGGCCCACCCAGATAATGTTATGTATACATTATATACAATGTAAGTAAAATGTCTTCAATCTTGAAAAACGAAGTCCACTGGTTTGTTTTTAACTTTTTTGGAATATTTGTAAACTGACCCAGAATCTGGTCGTCTGCAAATCATTTAGCTCCATGTTCTCCACAAACATGCGATGCGAGATCAAGGAGGGGTGACCATCGTCCGGCCACACCCCAGCCCAGTCACCAGCGGCTCTCCTCACCGGCCCAAGTTCCGGATATCAGAGACCAACCGAAGCGATGCGGCGCTGCTGTATAGGCGCTGCATCTAAGTCAGAATCCAGCCTAGATGGGATTCTGACTTAGAGGCGTTCAGTCATAATCCCACAGATGGTAGCTTCGCCCCATTGGCTCCTCAGCCAAGCACATACATCAAATATCTGAACGTGCAGTTCCTCTCGTACTGAGCAGGATTACTATTGAAACAAGACATTATCAGTAGGGTAAAACTAACCTTTCTCACAACGGTCTAAACCCATCTCACATTCCCTATTAGTGGGCAAACAATCCAGCGCTTTGTGAATTTGTAACGTGCAGGAAATTCGATCCAGGAAACAACTCAGACAGGTCAGTGGAATGCAACAGATTGTATTTATGACTGTGTGGCACAGGGAGCGCGTAGGCGGCTCTTAGTCAGGAAATCCCCTGTGGCGGAGACAACAGGTTAGTGATCAGCAATAGGAAAACTAGAGAGGGATTGAGGCTGGATCACTAACCTGTTACTGGGTCTCAGAGTGGGCGATTGGCTCGGTGATGGGTCCATGGCAAGAGTCCGTAAGAGGAAGGGGCTTGTGGAAGCAGTGGCCATTGAGCGGCGGATGGTTTGCTGAGGACTGAGGCTGATGAGCTCCAGAGACAGTCCGTTTACTGACTCCAGTGATCCAAGCAAAGGTACAGAGGGGCAATCCAGAAGAGAGGTCCAGGACCGAACCAGGGTCCGTTAACTGGCAGGTTCAGAGAAGCAGAGGGGTTACGCAGACTCGGCTACTCACTGAGTGGGGTTCAGGCTCACAGGCAGGCAATCCATGGCAGAACTGATGCAGGGGTCCAGACGCAGATCTGGTTTGGATTCAGGACAGGCAGACAGGATCAGATAAGGGATCAGGCAGGCTTGGTGAATAAAGGCAGAAAACAGGTCAGGCAACAGGTAGGCAGGCAAAAGATTGAAATGCTGGAAGGTACTCAACGGTTGGTTTGAGACGATCTGGACTGGGAACAGATCCAAATGAGGTATATATAGAGGTGTAACCAATTAGTGATAATAGTTGTCAGGGTAGAGTGAGCAGGTGTGTCGAGTTTGGGATTAAGCCAGCACCAGTGCCGAGATCGTCACAGAATTCTGCTTCACAATGATACAGTAGGAGGAGCCAAAATCAAAGGATCAAAAAGCGACGTCGGTATGAAAGCTTGGCTGCCACAAGCCTGTTATCCCTATGGTAACTTTTTTGACACCTCCTGCTTAAAACCCAAAAAGTCAGAAGGATCGTGAGGCCCCGCTTTCACGGTCTGTATTCATACTGAAAATCAAGATCAAGCGAGCTTTTGCCCTTCTATTCCACGGGAGGTTTCTGTCCTCCCTGAGCTCACCTTAGGACATCTGTGTTACCGTTTGATAGGTGTACCGCCCCAGTCAAACTCCCCACCTGCCACTGTCCCCCATGCGGGTCGCATCCCTCGGGCAAGGGTTGCTTGACGCCAGAACCGAGAGCTCGCCTTCACGCCTCACCCGGTAAGTGAAAAAAAAATATAAGAGTAGTGGTATTTCAATGGCTGACCGGAGCCTCCAACTTCTTCTACACCTCTCATGTCTCTTCACGGTGCCAGACTAAAGTCAGCTCACCAAGGTCTTCTTTCCCCGCTGATTCTGCCAAGCCTGTTCCCTTGGCTGTGGTTTCGCTGGATGGGGGTTAGGGACAGTGGGAATCTCATTCATCCATTCATGCACATCACTAATTCAACATATTCTCATTATCAGTTCGTATGAAATCGTACGAAAAGTTATGCACAGTATTTTGTACGTTTTGGACGTTTTTTCTTAAAAAAACAGATCAGACAGACGAAAAAAGCAGATCCACGGACGGACATAAAACTGGGAAAAACAGTGCAATAATTACTTCTTCATGTCTCTAACTACGTTTCTTGCTGTTTTGTATCTTAGGGTTAGGGTTAGGGTCAGGGTTAGGGTTAATTGTATGTTAAATTCTATGTTATTGAATGGTGCTTAAGATGCGCATGCACAAGGATATCTTGTCTCGTGGCAAGACGTAAAAATATGACAAAATACGGCGAAAAAAACGTCAAAAACGTACGCAATTACGGTGCATAACTTTTCGTACAATTTCATACGAACTCATAATGAGAATACACTGACTAATTAGATGAAGAGGCATTTGTCTAGGTTCAGGCAGGCAATGCTGCTTTCCGGGTTTAATCTCCCCGTGACGGCCGCCATCTAGTGCTGGTCGCATGATAAGTTGTAATCATCATGTGACCCCACCGCCCACATATTTTAGTCAGGTCACCGCAGCCTGGGTAGGCTGTGCAGAACCCCAGCCTCGGAACAGACATAACCTGATACTGGGGTCCGGATTGGTCAGCTCCGGTCCAGGGGCCTGGTCATTCAGACAGATTTCTCCATTACCAGCGGGACCACAGGGAGGTATTACCAGTAACCATGCTCCAATGACGACATTGGCAAGGGGGCTTAGCCCTCACCAGCAAAATGTCAGAGAATTCCTCTCAGGACGAACCTAGTGACTCCTGCTTCTCCCATATCACGAGGGAAGGTACCGAACAGGAGTTCTATGGTAGCGCCCCTTAAGAGAGTCATAGTTACTCCCGCTGTTTACTCGTGCTTCATTGAATTTCTTCACTTTGACATTCAGAGCACTGGGCAGAAATCACATTGCGTCAAAACCCGCCACGGGCCCTCGCGAGGCTTTGTTTTAATTAAACAGTCCGATTCCCCTGGTTCGCACCAGTTCTAAGTCAGCTGCTAGGTGCCAGCCGAGGCCACCCTCCCAGGGCCCCGCGCGAACGAGGTCCCGGATGAGCGCCGAAGCATGGGGAGATCTGGGAGAAGGACCCAATGTGCGTCCAGAGTCACCGGGAGACCCGCTACGTCACTCCCAGAGGCACCACGGACGACTGCTCCCCCAGCTGCTGCATGTGCCCAGCCCCCTTCACACCGACCTGGCCCTCAGAGCCAGTCTTTATCCCGAAGATACAGATCTGACTTGCCTATTTCCCTTAATACTGATAGGGTCATCACAGAGTGAAATTTTAACATCCATGCTTACAATGAAGGCGATAGCTTAAGAGCAGCCTTTAATGGAATCTTAGACACTATTGGCTTTATTAAAAATGTGAATAGTCCCACACATTCTCATCTTCATACTTTGGATCTTGTGCTGACATACAGCATAGAATGTGAAGAAATAACAGTATTTCCTCAATACCCTGTCCTCTCTGACCACTTTCTAATAACTTTCAGGATTACTTTAACAGAGTTCTCCTCCCCCAAAAGAAGGTTAAATTGTAGCAGATCATTATAGTGCAGTTATAAATTTTAAAGAATCTACTTCACTTTCTCTCTCCTCTGTTGCTGAGCAGTGCTGCAGAGTGCAAAAGCTTAGTTTATTCCCCTTCACAGGTTGATGATTTTGTTTATGGGGTTGCGAGTTATCTGCGTACTGCCTTGGACAATGCAGCTCCTTTGAAAATGAAAACCGTTTAAAATAGAAAGCTGGCTTTTTCGTTTAATGCAGATATGCGTACTTTGATGCAAAATGCTAGGAAACTGGAGAGAAAATATTGCTCCACAGGCCTGCAGGAGTCCTACCTAGTCTGGAGAAGTGGTTTACTGCTGTATA
>NW_015154640.1:2441-4714 GCF_000732505.1 Cyprinodon variegatus | reverse complement strand
GTATATCGCTCAGCCTTTCCCCTCACTATCGTCGGCAGGGCCTGGGGCACCAGCTGTTACTTTCAAACAGATTATACTGTTCTCTAGTGGACTTTAGTTCAGCTGGGCAAATCAGTTTCAGTAGCTCGTTTTGTAATCCTGTTAATCTGGTAGTGGTGACCTTTTAATTAGCTAAAGGTATTTTATTTTTATTTTTTTTTTTGCAATATTTCACAGCCTTTAAGCTCTTATTTTTAATTGTGAACGAAATCAGATTTACAAATGTATTATGACTTTATGAAAAAAAAAATATTAGAGTAAATATGGCCGAAATCCACATATTATGAAGTCATTTGGCCGTTCTTCCTTCTACTAAATGAAGATCAAGGTAAATCAGCTGCATGGTGTTTGAGTCTCTGTGGTAACGGAGGCTAAAACATTGTTCTCGGTTGAACGGATTCCAGGTTTCTGTTGTAAAGTCTCTGTTCAGTTTCTACATGAAACCAGACTGTTCTTGTCTTGATAAAGTAAGCTGTCTGCCTGGTTTACACAGCTTTGATTGAATTAAGCTACAGCAGAGAGATAATGATCACGTCACATGTAAACACAGGCTGAGGCCTTCTGCTCTGTTCCTAAATGGAAACTAAACCTCTTTTTTAAGGTGACCTTTTCTCTTTCTTTGCAGGTATTGCCTTCACAGACCTACCAGTAAGTACCAGCTTCTGTTATTATGTTGTAATGTCTCTTGTTTTGTACCTTTGTCAAACTCCAAGCTTCCATACGTTTATTTATTTCTTTAATATTTGTTTCTTTGCCTTAATCAAGTCTGAAACGGATAGAAAATTCCACTGAATACTAAATAAAGGATTTGTCTTTCTTTCTTTTATGTACCACCTTTGGTAATCGTTCAGTAGAAAATGTAAAAACCCCTTTTGTCGTTATTTAACCGTGAACCAATCAGCTGCTTGTTAGATGTGAATGTGCAGAGGTCCACTGCTTGGCGTCAGAGCCATAGGTGCTGATATTTGTAATGAATCCTACTTTGATTCTTTTATCTGAACAATTATCTCTGTCGAAGAACTATAAGGTCTTTGCATCTGCATTCTTCTTTGTTTTTTGTTTTTTTTTAGCAATTTGCTCTTAATGTAAAAATGACGCATGTGGACTTCATTATTATGTCACTATTAAATAACAGTGCTTATTTTTTTATTACTCAGAATTGTTTTTACATTTGCGAATCATTACTACCAATATTTTTCTTCACATAGGAGTACAGGAATTTCATTATCTTTATTCTTATAGGGCTAATTAGCAGCATGTCCTCTAAAGGCACTTTACACAGTCTATCCAATCAAATTATACAGACGGTCTGCTTAAAAGTTTTCCATCTAACGCTACTGTCACACCTTAGCGATTCAGCCAGGATATGCCTGACGTACGAAAAATCTGGCAAAAATACTGGCATAGATTGGATAAGCTATGGGTATGTTTTATATAAGCTATGAGAACGCTGAAACACTCTGGCAAACGTCGACATACGGCAAGTACGTAGAGTATTTCTCCACGTATGCCAGCGTATGCTCATATGTGGGCCATAAGTTACAGGTAAGTTATGTAACCATTGACGTACAAGTTACTCATAAGTCTTGGCGTCTAGCTTATCCAAAACCTATGAGTAACTTGTGCATAACTTATGCTTAACTTATTAGGAACTTATCTACAACCTATATAGACGTGTCTGATGTGTTCCAGACAACCACTGAACGTGTTTCTAACTTACAGCTACTGTATAATAATAATTTATTAATTTTTTTTTATGGTAAACAGCAGCTAGGTTAATATCGTGATCAAATTAATCTTTTTATGCAGGCCGGGCACCTCCGGGCACATCGCTGCCCCCTCAGAACACCGGCTTGTGACATTTCATGGGCATTACATTGCCGTGCGTTATGCTTAAGTTAGGCTGTGGTTGGACATGAGAATTCTATGCATACGCCAGACATGGGCAAAGTGGAGTCAACAAGTCATCTCCATGTCATGTATTTGTTCTACCCAGCCACTGAAGCAGGTGAGTCCAATCTTCACTGTGAATTAACCTGTGCAGATTGGACTCACCTGGTTAATTGGCTGGGTAGATTAAATACATGACATGGAGATGACTTGTTGACTCCACATTGCCTATGTCTGGCATACGCCCAAAATAAAAAAAAAATACATAGAAAGTTCACTGTATGCCAGTGTTTTAGGAGAATCTGGGATGTAGGGCATACGCTGGCTTAATCAGCAAGGTTTGA
>NW_015154640.1:0-1045 GCF_000732505.1 Cyprinodon variegatus | reverse complement strand
TATGTTATAACTTATTGTTTTACAACCGATTTACTGTTAAAACCTCTTCAAACGGCCGCTTGGCCAAACCTTGACTGCATATTGTCTCCTTGTATTTCTGATTTATGCTTGCTGAACCCATCAATACAGAATAGGTTTGGATCCTGGTAGGGCTGGATGATGGGGCCAAAACTTATATTATGTTTCTCAATTTCTGTCAATACAATATTATGTTGACGTCAATATAAACAAGATAAAAGCCTCTGGTAAACAGCAAAAAAGGCTGATAACAGACAAACTTATGACAATTAATTTTTCCATGTCTACAAAAATCGTTTTAATATATTTTAAAATTCTTTGCATATAACCTTAGACATGGACTTAATTGTTGAAAAACTTTGTCATTTTGTGTGTACAGTGTATACAAAACAACATTTTGTTTTGTACAGCTCTCGTGGCATTTCCATTTTTTTATAGTGCAGCAGTGAACAAATGTAAACATTGTGGAAGGAAAAAAACATGGTGCAAAAAAAATGCATTGATATGGTCAGTTTGATGCAGTGTGGCATAATTTAGAGTTTTTTTTCAACATTCAGCTGTCTGATGGCGGTCGGGAAGAAGCTGTATTGGAATCTGCTGGACCTCCATCGAATGTTGTCAAGCCTCTTCCCAGAGGGCAGCAGGGAGAACAGTCCATGGTGGGGGGTGAGGGGTCATTGATGATGATGTTACTGGGACACGCAGCGCTGGGATGAAATTTCTTTTATGGAGAGAAGAAGAGCCTCAAGCCTGTAACGTCAATCACTGACAAAAACGAATTATAAACTATTACTGAAATATCTGAACAATCTTATCACCATAGTTGAATAAAATGATAGAGCAATATTTATTGAATTATTGTCAACCCCGGGATCTCGGTCCCATTGTAAAAAGTTTCTTAATTTATTTATTTTTTTTACATTTTTCCCCTTTAATCTCCATCTTGTTATATGAACCAAATCATTTCACTGCCAGCTTTAAAAGTCAGAAATTTGTTATTTTTTAAAGTTTTTCCATGAATTTTGGA
>NW_015154639.1:0-4719 GCF_000732505.1 Cyprinodon variegatus | reverse complement strand
GGACAATAAAGAGATTTTCTATTTTATTCTATTCTATTGTCTTTTGTACATTCAATGCATGTACATGAGGCCTCTAATACGTCCCTACCATCAGCTCATGCTCCCTCTTGTTTTTATCCTCCTGTAGATTCTCACTTGTTTCTGTGGCTCATGTCAACTTTTGTTACCCTCAAGGTGCGTTCAAAGCGCACGCAGTGGCCACATAGCCTTCCTTTACAGCCTGTGCAGTGAAGGGCGATGAAGCTCCGCTCCGCTCTCACCTTGTGCTACTACATAAAGCTGAGCAGGACCGCATGGGACAGAGGAGCGGATATTGCTGAAGTTGAACGGATTTCAACTTTTGCATGAAATTGCAGCATGGCAGCCAATCAGAGACTGGTTATAGGTGAATCAACGCTAAACTTTGTAGACAAACATGTATTTCATTAACATTAAAATACATCGTTTAGATAAATAGAAAAACTAGATTTAAGAAGGAACACCTGTAGGATTGGAAAATCGTTTTCTGTCGTTTTGGGTCCTGAAGCTGGTTCTGATCTCTGGTCTCTGGTTCTGTCTGTTGTTCTGGTCTCTGGTTCCCACAGGTGTCACAGGTGTACGGTTTGTATCCACTGTGGATCCGTGGTCAGCTGGCTGAAGCTTGTAATGCATGTTCTGCAGAAGAACGGCTTCTCTCTGATGTGGATCCTGGTGAGAACGGTCCAGCTGCTGGACTGAGTGCCCACAGGTGTAACTGTGGGGGTCCTCATGTGGACGGTTAGCCCGATCTGAGCTCCACATGAGCTAGATCACCGACACTCAAAGGGTTTCTCTCTCCTGTGGGTTGTACGATGTTCCTTTTTGTGGATTCTGTTCTTTTTGTTCCTGTTGGTTCTACGATGTTCCTTCATGAGGAATTCAAATCTAAAGGCTTTTTCGACTGATGTCACATTTTACTGAAGATAATGCTGGTCTCCCAGGAAACGGACCCTTTCCACAACATCGACCGGGTTATGTCGTTCTAGACTGAGGTCTGGTTCGTCATATTCTACAGTCACTGTAATGATGTTGCCTGTCTTTCTCCAGCTTTAGAGCAGATTCTCCTCAGGTTCCTCTTTACCCTGCAGAGGTTCTGCTCTCCCCGTTTCCTTTTTGATAAACGGAGGCTTGCCTTTCATTTCTAGAGGTTCTGGTTCCTCCTGGTCTATCCTGTATTTCCTGTTCTGGTCAGCAGTAACATCCTGGAGCTTCCAGTCTTGTTGCTGATGGAAATCTGCAGAGAAACGGGAAACCAAAGACCTAAACAGATCCAAAGTCGAGGTGGTTCTGAAGTTCTGATGGTTTGAGCTCTTGGAGATGCTGGTTGGGCATTTAGTGTCTGTAGGAGGAGATCATGGAAGGAGAATAAATAAGAAAAAAGGAAAACATGAACAGTAGATCCTCTGAAGGTTCTGAGACATGGTTGGCCTCAGTTTTGGAACTCCTGAGGTTTGATGGAAAAGCAGCTGATGTCATCCTTTAAGCTCCTGTCACACCTTGACAATTTAGACCAGCATATGCCTGATGTACGAAAAAGCTGGCTAAAACGCAGGCGTATGTTAGGTAAGTTAATAGTACACTGAAGTATGCTGAAACACGCTGACACACGTTGACATACGGCGACGTCAAGAAATTTTGAGCATCTCCATTATAGGCTGAGCGAGAAGGTAAGCGTGATGGATCCTACCTGAGTTCACGCCAAGGGTGTTACTTTGTGATAAAAGTTGGTGGAGACGCTCTAAGGGTGGTGGCTGATGGACCTACAGATACTCAGCCCAAACGCTTTTAATAGGATTTATATTTTCCAAAAACGAGCTCAAACATATATTTATTGAATGCTTTCCTATTGTTGAGAACACAAGAGAACCACCGTACACTGATATTTATATTTACAGACAGATAGCCTTTAGTGCATTATTTATAAAGGGCTTAAAAACATCAATGTATAAAAATGAAGAATAACAGCCGGTATCCGATGCCAACATCAATATATCGCTAGTATGGACACAACTTCACTTCCATCAATCCATCCAACCATGCATGGCTTCCCTTTAGGATATAAAAATTAGAAATTTGTCCCATAAGTCATTAACAGCCAAAGTCTATATATTGAACCTTATGTTTCAAAAATCCTTTACACATTTATACGCTGATTTTTATTATTTGTGCTTTAATTCTTGTAGGTTGCGTATATTTTAATTTTCAGTCTGTGTCCTGTGAGTCTGGCTGTCTCTGGGTTGCTGGCACAGCTATTTCTGAGTCTCGTTGAACTACAAAAGACAAAAAGATATGTTGAATTTTATTATAGAATTGCGTATTTTTTTGTAAACTTGGGGATATTTATTTTATTGCATGTTGCATATCCCTGTAAATCTGTTTCACCTTTAAATCTGCAGCTGTCCCTAATTGTGCTCTGCTTGAAAACAGATTTATGAACCTGTCTACCAATATAATGATGAAACTTTGAAACTTTTACTGAAACATCAAAGTAGCTGCTGGTTAATTTTAATATTCACTGAGTGCTGCTGTGTCTCTCCTCCTCCACGTAGCTACTCTGTATGCAGTGAATAGTGAACCCAAAAAATATTATGTCCCAAAGTGACAGATCCAATGATATTTCACAGAGAGGTGGGACTGGAGAGCAGCGGGAGAGCGAGGAAAAAACACGGACCGAAAACGCTCTGAACACAGACAGCTGCAGCCAACCCCAGTTACTGTTGGCTAAAGTAAATCAGCCAAAAGGGGGAAAAAAGCTGCAGTTATTGGTGGGGACTGTCCCCACATGCCAGAGTTGGTGGGGACATGTCCACACCAGTCCTTCACAAAGTTACGCCAGTGGTTCATGCCCATGACCAACAAACTAACAAACTTCCTAGCATATATGACGCTGAATATGCTGCAACTGCATACCTTCTTTCTTTCTTTTTCTTTTATCTATTCTTTTTTTTGGGTGGGTGGTGAACAGCAGCTGGGTTAATACTGCAATCAAAGACATCTTTTTTTGCAGACTGGTTTCCTCTGGGCACATCAGAGGGGAGCAGCACATTGAACACGTCCAGAGCAGAGCAGCTTTGACGTAGGCTTCGTGACGTTGGACATAAGTTCTGGACTCGTTATGAATACTCTATGTATATGTCCAAAATTGCAAAAAAAAAAAATGCCCAGGAGATTCAGCATATGTCAGTGTTTTAGGAGATTCCGGGACATCAGGCATACAGTGGCTAAATCGGCAAGGTGTTACAGGCCCTCAGAACATGGTCCTCTTCCACGTTCTCTGCTGCATTTCTGAGATGTTCTGCAGAACAACATGAGCAGCAACACAACAGAGTTCTGTTTAAACAACCGGTCTAAAACCAGGAGCTGTTAGATTAGTTCTATATCAGATATGTCCGACTCTGATTGGTCCATTTAGGTGTTCCTCCTCTGATGTATTTGGACTATCTTTCTCCTGAAGTTGAAGCTCTGATGTGAAAAGCTGCTTTTATATGTAGAGACAAATATTTAAGTCCAATCTGAGGTCAAACTTTTCATAAGGATTTTAGAACCAGAACATCAGCCCTATAGTCAAACACGGTGGTGGTAGAATGATGGTCTGGAGCTGTTGTACTGCTTCAGGACTTAAAATAAATTGCTGGATCCGTAAGTTCTGCTCTCTATGTAAAAACCCTGAAGAAGAACGTTTCGGCCCAGCTCACTCAGGTTGACCAGACCACACCAACAGATCCGCCCCTGACTGACTTAAAGTGCCTCTGAAATCATTTTCCATCCATCCATCCATTTTCTTACACGCTTATCAGAGGGTGGAAAAACTTTTCATCAGGATCAGGGTGCACTTACTTTTCCACATAGAGGCAACTTGGCTGGGATTGATTCTCCCTGAAAAAAAAAAAAAGAAAACTGATTTTATTGTTCACGATATTAAATTTTTTTGGATTAGTTAAAAAAAAATAATGAGTCTAAAAGGAGGGAATCTGCTGCATGTATTCCCACTCCCACGGAACCATCTATACCACCACATTCTGCAGAACCGGCTTTAGCTGGAAGGTGGCCTGACTTCTACCAGTGTTGATTCTGACTCCACTGATCTCCATCTTCACTCAGCCAAGTGTTACACACCGACAGAGTTCTGGTTCTGTTGGGTCCTTCTGATCTCCATCAGTCCTTCTCTTCCTCCTCTTCTTCTGCAGAGCTCCATGTTCCACTGAGACTCAATCTGACTGCAGAGGCAGAAACAATCCCTCCTCTCTGCAGTCAGTCAGCTCGGCTGCTGTTTTCCCACCTGGAGTCCCCCCCGGGCAGCGCTCTCTGCTGCCACCGTGTGGTCCCTGTGCATCACTACATGCTATGTGTTAATTTTCAGCAGCTTTTTTCCCAGCTCCCATATTTCATATTTACCTTGTTTTTTTTTTTTTTATTTATTATTTTTATTTTTTTTTTTTTACAAATGTTTAAACTGGTTTCTAATTTCTTTATATTCATTGTTATATTTTTCAAATTAATGTGGTTTTCTTACAATTAAAAGGACAGAAAGATGGTCATATTTATGAGGTTCCGTTTGTATCAGAAATAAGAAGATGTAAAATGTCTAGATGTTTTGCTGTTGTTGCATATGTGTTGTCTGCATATGTATAAGTTGCACATGTATTTGTTGCATATGTAGATGTTGCATATGACAATGTTGTATATGTAGATGCTGTATAT
>NW_015154638.1:3033-4719 GCF_000732505.1 Cyprinodon variegatus | reverse complement strand
CTAGAAAGATCAGTAGATTTAAACCCCTTATTCACTCTCATTAAATAATTTAATTAAAGAATAAATGAACTCAGCTTTGTATGTCTTAACTGTGTTCTAAATATTTAAAAGTGACCTAGTCAAAGTCTAGACTTAACGTCTTAGACGCTATGGGTCTACTTTCCAAAAACTGAAATGGATACTCATACTTTTTCAACTTGTACAATGTCTAAACTGCTAATCATGGTATTAACTGTGAAAGTTTTAGAATACATAATCCTGAGCCCGAGTAAATGGTAAAATAACCCAAAAATAAACTCACCCAAAAGAAAAACAAAAAAACATTTACATACAATTTATCTTACTCTAGATGTAAAAAAAAAAAAAAGGAAATAAACACAATGAAATATAACTACAACATCTAAGTGACATCTGTGGCCAGTCTGGTGTCCAAACAAGAAGCCTTGTTTGGTTTTGCTGATGTAGTGAGGGGGATTTGTTGAGTGTTCTGCTAAAAGGTTTTAGAGTTATGCAAATGAGTTTAACTCTGATGGATTCAGCATGTTGTTGGCTTTCATTACCAATGTGTCTTTCAGCACTTCACTGTTTGCTGGGGAATACAGCACCACGGAAACAGAGGTTGGTCCTAAGTTGCTCTTTGGCTGTCTCTGTGCTTTTTTCCATGTTTTTCCAACTGTGCTTACTGGATATAAGGATAAAGAAAATACTTTTGTAGATGAGTCTTAGATGAAGAACTGGAAATGAGAAAAGTTTTGGTCAATCTTTCTACTCAATTACAGACGTGTTATTCTTCCTTAAGCGTGGAAAATCCTATTGTTAGAGAACTAATCGAGTACATGGTTCTGCTGGCTCCCTCCTGACAAGACCTACAGTATGCATTGGGGTGGTTTGTAGTCAAGTTTGAAGCGGCAGGGATGAGAATCAACTCCTCTAGGTCTGAGGCCATGGTTCTTAACTGAAAAAAAGTTGGCCTGTCCCCTCCAGGTTGAAGGAGAGTCCCTGCTTCCAATGCAGTCCAAGTATCTTGGGGTCCTGTTCACGAGCGAGGGGAGAATGGAGCAGGAGGTCAATAGACGGATCGATTTGGCTGCTGTTATAATGTGGACATTGCAACAGTTTGTTGCGGTTTAAAGAGAGCTGAGCAAAAAGGTAAACCTCTCAATTTTCTGGTCGGTCTATGTCACTACCTGCGCCTATGGTCAGGAAATCTGGATCATTGCTGAAAGAACAAGATACAAGCGGCTAAAGTTGCTTTTTGTCAACATTGAGAGGAATTAGCTGAGGTGGCTTGGGCATCTTTTCCGGATGCCCCCTGGTTGCCTCCATCAGGAGATGTTCCAGGCACGTCCAACCAGGAAGAGGCTCAGGGGACGATCCAGGACACGCTGGAGGGATTATGTTTTTTGGCTGGCCTGGGAGCACCTTGGCTTAGGGATAGGGAAGTCTGGGAGTCTCTGCTGAGATAATACCCCCATGACCTGGTCCCAGATGAATTGGAAAACTACGGGTACAATCATGAGTACAGGTTTAAGAAAATCTGACTGCTTGATTTCAATTTTTGCAATGTGAACACTGGTCTAATATTAGCCCAGAATTATGGCACGACCTCGTTGATTTTTCTTTTATAAAGAAGTTCTGTTAGTAAGGAATATTTAACAGCATATTAGCTGAAGTGTATGTGGAAGT
>NW_015154638.1:0-1363 GCF_000732505.1 Cyprinodon variegatus | reverse complement strand
AAAAAGAAAGTGGGTAATTCTGACTTAATTTTTTACTTCATTATTTTAAAAATGTCTTGCTCTTCCATTCATCTGAATCTGACAGATGTTTTCTAGTATCATTAGTGTTTAGCTGGATGAGGATGCAAAGTTGGCCCAACACCCAGACATGATGAAAACTGGGTTTTTGGTCCTATTTAAGACAAACAGATATCCGTCTTTTTAAATTAAGGTTCTAGAAAGCAGGCCGGACACAAATAAGGTCCGTTTCCCAGACCCATTTTTTACTCCTTCAGATTCATACAATATGCAGACTGAAAAGAGTCAGTCTATCTACATCTATGTCAACCAAATCTTATAAAGAAAAAAAAATCTTGTTTGAAGATTTATATACTAAGCAAAAGCAGATTTTGTTAGATTGTTAATGTTTTTTCAAGAAACTAAAAAATGAAAGTGATAGTTCAGGCTTTTGGACCTCAGTTTGTGTTAAATAATCTGCCAGTGGAGAATGACATTTGCTTTTGGTAAGACATCTTCTGAAAACAGAACAACTCACCAGTGGACTAAATTTGAAATTTTATTTTATGCTGCTGGTCTTATTTCTTATCATTTATAGAGCATTTTATCATGTCCATAATTCAGAACATTTAAGTATTCATAGGGATTTCAAAATGATAATATCTAAAAGCTAAGTAGAAATGAAAGGAAACGTTAGAAATATGTTTATCTATAAAGTTTAGGTGAATGCTGACCCCTGCAGTTCATAGGTCAGTATTGGTATCCCGTCCTATGACTCAGTACCCATTAAAGATCAGTACCCTGATCTTTCTTTATTAACTGGATTGCTGATAGTTTGAAAAAAGTAAAGCCACTGGCTGCCACATTGGTACTCCCCACTCCCATGGAGACACCCCATAAAAATGCCTACATGTGAAGCATTTGACTGCAAAAACAAGCAGTTTGCTGGCTGTGGGAAGAAGCTTCACAGGTAATTTTACAGTCTGTGGATGTACTAACCAAGAAAACCCAAATATACGCCGACGTATCCTATGGTATAGAATGTAGCGTAACATTAGTCTGGCTGTCTCGGACCGACTCGAAGACACTGACTAAATTAACCATTTACTTTGTGTCTAATGTTAGAAAAAAGAAAATAGAGTAAATATAAAGTAATTCACTTTGAAATGTCTATGTAGTAATTCTTTATTCAGTTAACCCTTTAAAGCCCGATCCAAGAATAAAACAAAACAGAAAATTACTTTTTTTTTTGTTTGAAGTCCTTATTTGGCCTTTTAACAAAATATGTAAAAAGAAAAAACAGAAATACATTTTTGATATTAATAATTTATTACTATGTGATAAGTGAAGATTTTTTTTTTTTTGT
>NW_015154637.1:2924-4720 GCF_000732505.1 Cyprinodon variegatus | reverse complement strand
GTAAAGGGATTCAGCAAATTGTAGCAAGTCAAATATTTTGTGGAATTTTTATTTTTTTCAGGTGAAATGAGAAAGATTACCCCAATTGGACACTATAGCAGTGAGAACAGAGGAATCTAAACACTAGAAACCCTGTTAAGCATGGCGTTTGTAGCGTCATGCTCAGGCTCTGTTTCAGTACAACTAATATCAGTGCACAGCATACAGAAGAATGAATGGAGGGAGACGGGTGACGGTAACAACTGTCAAATTTAACAACAGCCACTAAATCACGTTAAGGAGAAGATAGGAGCAACACAGATGAGATTATAATTACTAACAGTAACTAATAGTAAGGATTTTTTATGGCCTTTATCCAAAGTGCTGTCCTTGGCCAAAAACTGAGGCCAAAAGCTAAATAACAAGCTGGAAAAAAATTATCATCTAGAATGCTGATGATTAAATTATTGCATGTATGATCTTTCTTTGTTTTCTTAAGTAAAGATAAATTGACTAATTACAAAAAACTAACTTGGAATAAAAAAGAGAGTTGGACTGTGTGGTCACAACAACAAGGGAACAGTAGGGAAAACTGGGTTAATCACGACAAATTTCGTTATTGCAATATTCAGGAATAACAATATACTGTATATAACAAAACGTCACCAGTATTCTTTATTTTTTAAAGCCATAATTATTGCACCTACAAATAAAATATGGAAGCCTTGGGTTATACACTGAGTCTGGTTTAGAAGGAGTCTCCTTCCTATTAAAAGAGAAGTTTTCCTGTCTATTGATACAAAGGGATTGCTGCACAGTTAATGACACAATGCAAGTGAATGTCTGCGGTCAAATCCCACAAAGTCAATTAATTGATGAAGAACAGAAAAGAAATTAACCAATCAATTGTCTCTCTAAAGTGCCTTGGGATGAAATGTGGTGTGATTTGGCATTATAAAAATAAATTGAATTGAACTGAATTTAACAATAAATGAATTGCAATATTGATAAGGTTAAGAAAGAGACTGACAAAGTGTTAATGACTGAGAACCAAGCTTAAAAGAAATGCAAATGTATTTCTGATTAAAAGGTGAGTATTTTGAAAACAGAATAAGACAAAAACAGGCTAAAAAAGGCTGCTAATATTATCTGATATTATGTCCCATTTTAACACACTCTGACTTGCGTGTAAATTATCCTCAAATGAAAAACAAACTGTTTTAAGTTCTCAGTTTACATGAGTTGGTGTTTTTGCTGTGCACCATTGGTTCCAATGAACATGGAAGTTACGGTCATAAATACTCATTCGCTTTGACTGCATTTTCCGAGTTTAGTTTGGCTTCTTAAATCTCTGTATATGTACCGGTAGATTAACCTAAATTGTTTGTGGAGATTGTGGAGTTAAAAATTGGTTCCTGCCTCTTTTTCCAGGATTGGGATCTAACGTTCCAACAAAACTTTCCAGCTCAACTTCTCTACCAACAGAATCTTTAAGGTAAGAAAAGAAAATCTTCTTTAGCTGTTTGTCAAATATTCTTCTTTGCTGTTTAATTAACAGCCCCTGGTGTTCATTTTAAACTAGCTGTGTGATCAATCTGTGTTCTAACAGACACAAACTGGACCGACATGTTGCTATTTGTTCTCCACCTTATAAAATAAACACATCCACTTTATGGATGTGTTTATTTCTTTATGGGAATTGTGTTTCTAACCTCTGGATCAGTCTTCTCAACCCACTGTATGCCATTACTCAGAAGAGAGGATCAACTATTTAAGGCAACAAAACAGAAAAAGGCAGGCTCAGAGGTCCAGGAGTC
>NW_015154637.1:0-2020 GCF_000732505.1 Cyprinodon variegatus | reverse complement strand
TTTATTTTTTATGAGAAGTAAAAGGAGGGACTATCAACTGTTTTCAGCTGTAGCTTCAAGTTGATGTTTAAATTGTTTTAAAGTCCTCTGTTGGTAATTAGTAAATAATGCATTATAATACTGGGATGATTCCAGAAGCACCAGCTGAAAACACAAGCTATAGGCTTTCAGTGACTTTGGCTGCTGAAGCAAACAACCTTATTGTGTCAATGCTCTGTCTGTTGGGCTTATCACTGTGATAGCTGGGTCTTATTAGGTTTTAACTTTTAATGACTAGGTGTTTCCACCTTCTTCATGGTCAATAACTTCTTTCTAGACTTTACTATTGATTTTTAGCATGTTATCTATTCAATTTTCTCTAAAAACTTCCTACCCCTCACAGCACTACTGCTTTTACTAAGACTTTAAATTACCCATTGGTGATCCCACTTACTGTACCTGGTTATTTAAAAAAACAGTTGGTTTAACTGGCTTTTATTCAGGGTCACCAGAGAAAAGGGGACTAAGCACAACAAATTTTTATTTTATGTGAAATATATTTCTTTCCATTTCAATGCTTGCTATTAACTTTTGTTGGTAAATCAAATGAAATCCAGAATTTTAACAGTAGAGGTTTTTCTTGTATCATGAGCCTATATGAGATGGTTCAGTGGCTAGGAGTAGTTCAGCAAAGCTTTATATTATGTAAACATACATGATTAACAGAAAAAACTGGCTCACAACTATAAGTTGTTCATAAAGAGGTTTATAAATAACCAAATCTAATTTGAAAGGTGTTTCAGTGTCAGGAACTGTTTCCAGAATTTATTTTTTTTTATGAATAGGGAAAAGGACAAGAAGAAAACTTAAAATAGTTTGTGGTTTCCAGAACTACCGGCCCCCAGCCCTCCTCCTCCAGCTGAGGACGGGCTGCTCATGTCTCTCTGATGAGGTCCGGTTCAGTCAATTTCCCCTTTCTCCGTGCAGCCTGGAACACTGCATTTACGCCCGTGGTCCTGGCTCATTTTCAATAGAGGAATTGCCTGCTTTGTAATTCTTGTAGAAGTAAACCCAACTGTACTGTAGGCTAAACAGCCAAACTGGTTTCTTACATCTGCCTTTATTCATGTTCTTGGGCCAGTGAACCAGTGGGCTGGTCTGTATGTCAATTTCGGGGCGTGACAAAAGTACAGGCCAGAACCAAATAAGGCACCAACCCCAAATTTACATCGTCTCAGTGCTTTGTTTGGATTCGCCTGTTTTATTGAGGAAGTTTAGAATTGTGAGATTTTCAGAGAAAGGAGGCGTTGATGGGGTTTGAACTTCTCTGTACGTCCATTTCACCCATTGAACAATCGTTATTCATCTATGACAATGGAAACTCAGTTTTGCATTCTGTGACCCCTTTAATGTACTTGGTACTTGTATTAAGCCTCATCAATAATATTAGTATTTAACTTTAATGACTGTGGTAATAATCTGAATGTAGAATTAAAGCTGACTGTTGGGTTTTGACTTTTTGTTTTGGTTTTAAAGTTTTCAGAGTGACTTCTCCTTCAAAGAAAAGACCAATTTGGTCAAAAGTGTTTCAGACACAGATGCCAAACTTCTGGTCGTTCTTCCAAAGGGTGTGTATCGGTAAAACGAATGAAACAAATGAATGATCATGTCTGCATTTTTCCCGACTCTTCAAATGTTAAAATTGTTTTCCATATTTTTAGTATCAGAGTTGAAAAAATACTTTGAGAGAGCAATCTCCAAGGATCTGGAAATGAACAGGTATGTGTAATTCATATTTACTTTAGGGGAAGTCCAAGTATGCAAAAATCTAATTTTTTGTACATACTTTGGGTCTTCAACCATGTACTTTGCTTTCAAAGTAATACTTTTTTGCATTGCTTCAACGAATAAAATAAAATAAGTGTCTTTCACCATAAAATTTTAATTTGCTTGGACAGATATTGGCTTGGAAATTAAGGATGGATGGATGGATGGATGGATGGATGGATGGATGGATGGATGGATGGATGGATGGATGGAT
>NW_015154636.1:2441-4725 GCF_000732505.1 Cyprinodon variegatus | reverse complement strand
CTGCCAAGATATTGGACCGACCTATTTGTCCCTACCGATAATTCCATTTTAATATAACATGTTTATAATTAACAGTTCAGCGTGGTGGATCACTGTGTGTGATCACAGTCTTTTCCTTTTCTCTCGCAGCTCAGTAGCTGCTGCTGCCGCTCCGTCTTGCTGCTGGTTTTCCTGTCCTTTAAAGTCTGTAACTGTGCTGTTTAGCTCCACTCTCATTGGTTGTTCTGCCTCATAGTTCTGCCTTCTTTCTTCCTGATTGGCTGTTTTCTAGTCCGTTGCGTGTGTGCGTGCTTGGAGCACGAAATAAGAATTTTATTCACACTAGTTTCTTCAATCAATATTAGGCTACAAAACTAGTCCTAATGAAAAAAAAAACTTAATTCTATCTACACTAAAACAGGTGAAAGCTGCTGATTGCTGATTCTTAGCCACAGCCGACTGATAAAGAAAATGTTTAAAATAATTCATTGCTATTACTGTTTTTATTCTATGACGACCCTTTGAGGCAGTTCAGCTATAAATAGCAGATGTTATTTCTTTTATAGAGTATAACAACACAAGATGACGCCTAAACATCTGCTATTATTTGTTTAGAAAGCGTCATTAGGGTTCCACATAATGTTGCTATTTCTTTGACTATTTCTACACTTAAAAATAGGATGAAGCTAATAACAAACAGAGGAACACTTTTTACATTGATTTTATTTTATATAGATTTCCACATAAGTTAATTGTTACAAACATTAGTGTTTAGTAAAAATGTTTGAATCTGGCTGTTTATTTTGCATATTATTACATTACAGACAATATTGTGTTATATTTTCTTTTAATAATTGTTAAAAGTGATTTTATATTGGAATAAATTTAGTCCCATTCTTAGTGTTGTTTTTTTGTAGATGATGCCACTAAATATAAATACAATAAATGTATTTGCGTTCCTTGAATGTATTATTTTGTGTTGTTTAATGTTACAGAGAGAGCATTTAAAACATAAGAGTGTTTCACCTGTTTACCTTTGCACAATTATACATCTTCAAAAGAAAATACAGGATAAATCCACATATAACCGGCATATTTAGACTATATTTGGTTAAATTGGTACATATTTACCTACTGTCTTAGTCACTGGTAAGTTTAAATGCAAACCTTTTCAAAGTGGAAAATAGTCCTAATTCCACATTCATCAGAGCCGGTGATGCTTCAAACATTGATAAACAACATCTAGTGTGTGTAGTGCTTAGAAAGTAGTATAAATGTAGCAAGAAATGCATATTTTTGCATAGTTCAAATGACATTAATGAAGCTTAGGACCAATAGTGTCCCTAGCAAAGTGGAAATAAAACCTTGGAATGACGTCACACTCAACAGGTTTAAAAAGATTATAGTAAAGCAGTAGGATGTAATAACACACCACTTAATTGTTCTCACGGTGCTGCTGAAATAGTTTTAAATTAAAATAGTGTAAAGTGACTTCACACCATGACCCTAAAGCAGGGGTCACTAACCCCCAGTTTCCACATCCTCCATCAGCGCCCCGCTCACGTACTTCATGCGGATCACTTGTCTTTCATGTTAACCAATGAGAGCTGTTCCACATCCTCCGCCACTCCTCTGCATGTCTCCTTCCATGTACGTCTTCTCTGTCCTTCACCGTCAAAATACTGAGCAGAGCTATTTTTTGCTCTGCTCCAGGTCATGATCTGCAGTTGCAATCACACCAAACAAAATTAAAATATAGTAACAGCAGATCAGGAATTACAAATTAGAGCACAATTCTTATATATTCCCAAAAACAAAGGGCAATTAATTAAATGATTGGATGCAAACTAATGGTTCTTCAACAAACCAGGAAGCAGATTTCTCATCTCCATCAAAATATATATTTTACATCCAGGGGCTTAAAAGTTTAATCAAATCCAGTCAAAACTTCTAAAAGTCCCACACAAATTCAAAACAAACTTCTTATTGCAGGAATGGATGAAGAAAAGCAGAGAACAAACGTAGTTCATACAAACCAGGTATGATCCTAGTTATCTCTGTTACAAATACCACAACAAAAGGAAAATATTTGGGCAGAAACTGAACATATGCTGGATGCTGATTGGATTTTTTTTAATGCGTCATATGAAATTCACGTTCACAGGGTTTATACAGGAATGACTAACTCTAATTTATTGCTATTAGAAATACCTTTAATGCCATCAACAACTACCATGTACACAAGTTATTAGTCTACATATATATATATAATTTTTTTTTTTTTTTTTTTTTTTTTTTCTCCATT
>NW_015154636.1:0-725 GCF_000732505.1 Cyprinodon variegatus | reverse complement strand
AGGGGTTGAAGAGAACATTTTTCTGGAACGTTCTCAGATGAGTCTGGAAGCAAACCAGTAGGCCCCCTGGGCACGCCTATTTACCAGGTCAGTGGTGATGACTGTAGATACCTGAAACTGGAATTACAGTTAGAATTACCTTTAAGTTTTTCAGGTGGGTGTGTTTCACAAAGCAGGTTTACTGAAAACTCTTACGTTTTCTAAACCTAAAATCAGGGTAACTCTGAGTTTTCCATTTCTCAAAGAGAGTTTCATTAACCTCTTTTTTCTGTTGCCATAGTAACATTGTCCTCAGAGCTAAGCTGGTCAGCAGCAGGTGGTTTTGTTCATTGAACTCAGGGTGTCCTCTGTCTCCGCTCTCCTTACACGTTGCTTTATTTCCTGATGTAGTCAGGAGATTTTTGTCGTGGTTTTGTGCAAACAAAAACAAAAAATCGTTTACTCTGTCCATTACATACATTAGGTTTTAAAACAAACATTGCATGTCCGTTTGACGACGACCTAATTAAAGTTGTAGGGAAGTCATATTTAAATGTCAAATCATTCTGGCTTAAACATGTATATAAATGTACTCTTTTTTTCAGAAGATATTGTTCCCAAATTTGGAAAATTTCTATTTAAAAAAAAATCTTGTCTTAAAATCTGTGGGTTTTTTTCCTTATCTTGTGCAGGCCAGTTAGTTATACGTCAGCCTGAACACCTAAATTCAGCCAATTATATATCAA
>NW_015154635.1:3185-4736 GCF_000732505.1 Cyprinodon variegatus | reverse complement strand
CCTAATCCTCTTCCGTAGAGTTTTTGATTTTAGATAAAAAAAAAATAAAATAAAAATCCAGGAAAGGGAAATAATTAAGATAACAAATTTTACAGGGATTGGCTCTTAATTCAGAAACAATGTATAAAGACAGAAGGTCTGCATCATAACTTTTTCATGCTATACTATTGCTATTCATACTATTAGTATTCATACTATACTATTTGTATAATTAACACACACTTATAGACCTCTGCTCAAACCTTAGTAGGGGATTGATGAGCAGCAGCATGTCCTTATGGGAGGAGCTCAGGCTGCGTCTTTTGTTGCTCCCAGACCGATTTTCTCTTCTGCTTATAGCGCTGTTGTTTTTCAGCTCCAAGTTGCGTTCACTGATGACACGCAAAGGAAGACTTCGATTGATCGGGTGGAAGATGATGGCCCCCGAAGCCTGAGAGATGGGCCGACGCCCGCCCACATAAATCCTGATCAGGGCAGGAATATTGGGGAATCGTTCTTCCTCAAACTGGAACAACTCCCGGGGGTTACCCTGTCGCAAAGATACATCATTTATTAAGCAGATACTTTAAGCACAAAGAGCTCAAACAGCAGCAGTTTAGATACACGGCAGTTGTGATGAATTTGAAATCACTGTCAAACAATGGCAGCATAATGGTTTGTTATAACTGGCTGAAGGAGAAATTACTGACAAGTAGTGAAAGGAGTGATTAACTGGGTTTAACTTAACAGGTTTCAGGGTGTTTTAATTATTTTTTTCTGTAACACCAATTATAAAAATATTTAATTTTAACAAAATACAGGTTAAGTGTTTGTTTGTTAACATGGATAATGACATAAAAATCTACAATTATACAAGGAAATCCTGATAAAGAAACAAAACCATCTTCATTGTCTCTTATTGGGGACTTAATTGGTTCCATAACTGCATTATTTTAAAAACGTGACTCCCGTTATCTCAATTTTTTCCCTAACATAGAATTCATTTTTAAATGTTGGACCATGACGTCTATTTAATTATTTGCAAATAAATCTAAGCGTATTATTACAAATACATTGTTATCCAGACTTTACTTAAACACCCACCAAATTTTGCATACCCAAAGAGAAAACCATATTACTAAGGAACTGTAAGCCCAAGTTGCATGTGTGATACATCATTTTAAATATAACATCTTGAAGTGCCTGAAAATATAAATGAAAATACAGCATAAACTGCATCAGTTCAAACATGACTGAAAGTAGTTTTTTTTTCTTCTAAAAAATAATAGGTATTTTTTGAATAGCAGTAACAAAGACATGCTTAATAATAGGCGTGTAATTGTTTGACATTTATTCTGCATTATGTCAACCACAACTGCAGATAATTTCAGACCTCTAAGTATAACAGTTCCAGAGCTATGTGTCACAGTCTTGGTTTTGTTATGTTTATTTAAAGTATTCAGTTTTACTTTGCTCCTTGTTTTAGTGTTTAATTATTATTTTGTTGTTTTCTTTTTAGTTCCTGTCTTCCAGGTTTTCCATTTGTTGTCCTCTGCTGCCCTCTTGTGTCCT
>NW_015154635.1:0-877 GCF_000732505.1 Cyprinodon variegatus | reverse complement strand
AACCAAGTTCAAATCCTCAACATGGAGGGAAGGAAATCCATTGTAAAATTCTCTGCCAAATCTGGGTGATGACTAGTTTTTTTTCTTTTTTTTTTCAAAGCAGCCTTTGTGATTGTGGGGCTGTAATTGCAGTCACAGCTACATAACCTATAGCTAAAAATCAGATGATTTCAAAATAATTTTTATCATCTATTTCAACCTCAATGTGTAATAAATGCAAAACAATGCTGATAAACTTTCTCTCCCCATCCCATCTGATTGAGACTGAAATATGTTCTATATCTTCTATAATTCATTTTTTTAATTGCTGAAATTCAGAAAGGCCCCAATTTCTTTCTTTGATTCTGAAAAAAAAAAAATCCAGCTGAAATATTACTTTATAAGATGACTTTCTTATTTTTTATGAGTGCATCGTTATGGATTGCAAAGCTGAGCTTCTCGCAACTAATGTCATTAAGATGTGGCTTGTCCCATTATCGCACATAAGCTGTACTAAGGGTTGCCATTTTGTAACACACTATTTAATATATTAGTCATGTTAGAGTGGCAGTGGCTGTAGCAGGTGCAGTTTTTTTTTTTGTTTTTTTTTACTGTATATGCTGTCATCATTACAGCTCTATGTTCAGGTACAAAACCAACTCAGACAAGTAATCTTCTTCTCCACTGCCAAAGCAGTGCTGGCTTCGGACATTGCTGAGTCAGCACCTTGAGCCATCGGCTGTGGTTAAAGGGTAAAAAGAAAAAAAAATCCTTCACCTCTGTAGTTTTACTTCAAATTAAGATAGGTGCCACTTTCGCTAATCCCTACCACACCCCAATAGACCCCCACTCTTCATCTCCACATTCAGCCTTGCTTCTAATACGTTCAGACCGCACG
>NW_015154634.1:3510-4744 GCF_000732505.1 Cyprinodon variegatus | reverse complement strand
TTTAGTCCAACTGTTTTTAATATTCTTTTTTGTTTCTGCATTTTTAATTTTATTTATTTATTTCTACTTGCTTTGATTCTGTTTTATCTTCCTGTATTTTAATCATGTAAAGCACTTTGCATTGTCTTTGTACTGAATTGTGCTATACAAATAAATTTGCCTTGCCTTGCCTTACTGAGGTGGGCATTGAATGTATCATAATTACATAACAGCACATTATTGGAAAAGTTGGGTAAACACAAACTCTAGATACACTCCCCAGATATTTATTTGTAAGGATATGTCAAAGTTGAGAGGGTATAAATTGTGCGGTGTTGTAATTGTAATCGGGGCGACAGTGGTGTCGGATCGAGTTTGTCCTGCAACTAGAGGGTTGTCGGTTCATGACCCGGCACCACCAGTGTTGTGTCCTTGGGCAAGACACTTCACCTGCATTGCCCGCTAATGATGGTTAGAGGGTCTGGTGGCGCCAGTGTACGGCCGCCTCACTTCTGTCAGTGAGCCCCAGTGCACCTGCAGCTACAATGTAGTTTGCCACCATCAATGTGCGAATGGGTGAATGACTGAATGTAGTGTAAAGCGCTTTGGTCAAGTCCACTGACTTGGGAAAAAAAAGGTAGGCAGCAGCTTGACAAAGCCATGATGGCAATGATTTTACATCCAAGTAGTATGCAGTTCTTCATATATACATACACACACACCACAGTATAAACAGATGGTATCAACCAATACTGCACAGCCAGGCAAAAAAATGGCATTGGTGCGACACTAATTGTAACATAATTAAAATTCCAACTAATTTACTCTCCAAAATATCTTTGAGGCTGATAACCACCAGAGTGATCTGATTATAATCCCAAAAACTGATTAAGAATAACGGTAGAATGAATTCATGAGACAGAAGACATCTTAGTCTTAGATGTGATTTCTCACTCACCAAGCTTGAGATCAGGGCAGGGCTTACTGCACTTGTAGGTGTCCAATACCAGGAGGCGAACCTTAAAGAAGAAGCTGTCTGGAGTAACATAGAGACGACTCATCTTGTAGAAGCCGTCGGCGCTAACCATCAGCGTAATCAATCGAACTCCTTTCCTCAACACATCAATATCGTGAACGATTCCGTTGACAGCTGCTCAGAAGAAGAGAAAAGTTTGATTAGACTTTTTTTTTTTTGCCCCCACCAACGTTCCATTTTGTGTCTATATATTTCACTTTAATGAGACTTGGTTATCTA
>NW_015154634.1:0-1277 GCF_000732505.1 Cyprinodon variegatus | reverse complement strand
TCACAAGATTGGTTTGAATAACTTTTTTTTTTCAATTTGAATAAAAAATCTTGGGAAAAAAAAAATAAATTTTGGTTTTTTCTTTGACATTTAAAAAAAAAAAAAAAAAAAAAAAAAAAAAAAAAAGAAGCAAAACCAGAAGAAAACTGTGAGTTTTTAAATATTTCTTGACATCTCTTGTTTACTTACAAATGTAATTTTGTGAAAATACAAAAACCAAGCAGTGTTGAACTATAATTAAAAAAAAGTGTTCATTTAAGATCACATTTTTCTCATGATACAAAAAAAATGCACTTTATAGAATTTGGTCAGAATGACCTGAGTATGTAAATCCTATAAATAATCGTCCACTCCCACTAGCCTTATTTTATGATACAGTAATGTGCTGTACCAAAGTATGTGGTTCTTTTTACCTCTCTTCTTGTTTATTGAAATCTTTGTCTAATTTACTGCTGTTTTCATGATTTTCTGTTTGTTGCAACAGGCTACATGCTTTAATTATCAGAAAAAGAAAAAAATACAAACAAATACAACTACACTGCAAGAAAAACTGAAATCTAAGCAAATATTCCTTAAAATAAATGCATTTTTTCTTGAACTGAGAAACTAAAAGTAGAGTAATACTATTTACATTTAACACTGCAGTTTCTTGTGTCTAGTGCATGATATCTAATTATATAGTTTTAAGACAAAATATTCATTCCAGTGGCAGATCATCTTTTTACCAAATAGAATGATACGTAAATACACTTATTTTAAGAAACTCTTACTAAGTTTCAGATTGTTTCTGCAGTGTAAATATAGAAAATATAAAGGAATATTACAGAAAGGACAACAGGACCTCCTGACCACCTTTGTGTTACGTACCAAACTCACTGTAGCAGTAATATTCCCTCTCATCCTTCTCCTTTCTGCACTCGCTCATGCAGAAGGCATCGTGTGTGTAGTCAGACTCTGTGGAAAAGAGAAATGCAGCAGATGCAGAGTTTGAGAAGTTTAATTCCTGAAGCTTTTCAAGCAACAGAAAATATTCTGAAGAAAAACCCAAAAAATCGTCTGCAGAGTAAAGAGAGAAATCCTTCCAGTCATCAGTTGAATCGTGGCTTTTTAAAAAGAGGTAGACTGAACTTTAATTGTAAAAGACAGTAGGCTTTTTATTGTAATCTCTAAATATGTTAATTTGTTGTTTCCTTATTGTGTAAATTCTTATTAATTTAGCTAATAGACATAGTGATTTTTAATCGTAGAGGTTTAATAGTAGGGATGCACGATATTGG
>NW_015154633.1:3303-4745 GCF_000732505.1 Cyprinodon variegatus | reverse complement strand
GATATCAAAAAAGTACTCCAGAGTGTTGTTCAGCATGGGGGTGAGTAGAAAATGAAGGCTAATCATGTTTTGGGTGTACTATTCCTTTAATTTGCAGCTGAGATAAAAACAGAAGAAGTATCAACAGCTATGAACTGGACGGAAGCACAGGTGGGAAATCCAGATCCATTAAAGGAACTTCAGATAAGTCTAATGCAATATAAATGCATCTGTAAAAATAAATTACAAAAATAAAAAAAACACAAAGAGAAGAAGACTGAGACTTTTAGCCAGATTTGATAATGGCACATCAGCTGGTCAACATACAAGCTTTTTCCTTTATGCCAGTAACTAAGCAAAGCTAGTATTTCTACACATAGGTTTGCCACGGCATGAAAAAATATCCTGTACCTGAAAAAAGCTGGAATTTGTTCCAACAAAGAGACCGACAAAAAAAAAAAATAAATAAATAAATAAATAATTAAAATCATTCAAGAGATGAAGCCTAAACAAAAGGAAATTAGCATAGGGTTTAAAAGCCCTTTGGTTGGTTTCACAGGAAGTTTTTCACTTGCAGTTTACACCCTTCCCTTTAGCTCACACTTCTCATTTCTTTGGAGAAAAAACAATCGTTGACACCTGCGAGGGTTTTGAGTTTTAATGGGTCTGATCCTCTTTGGTGAAACACCTGCTGAAACTGTTTACACAAGCTTAAACTTCCTTTGTGGATCTGTTGTAACTCTCCGGTCGAGGCAGTCTGTGAAATTACGTGTTGACTAAGTATCTCTTTCATTTGTCTACCTGGAAACGACGTGGTGAACCTTACAACAGCCACAAAAGGGTGTTGTCTGAGCAACAACATCAACAGGGTGGTTAATGATGATACACCCTGTCTGAAAGAAAACAAAGTGGTTAGATACATATCTTCAACGTAAGCTGTTTTAAGTGAAAAAATAAAAACAATGTGACAATTGTGACAACACCCACCAATGTAACTTGGAGCGTCTTCTGATACAGAAAAGATGGCTACACTTCTAATCCATTAAAATAAAAAAAAACTATGTACGTTCTTAAAGAGAGATTAAATAATGTAAAAACAGGCGACCGCTGCACATAATGTATTAGGGAAAGTTGGATCTGCAGGAAAAGCAGCAATATTTAGACAGGGCATTGTGTTTTTTTTTTGTTCTTGCTTAGTTTTGTTTTGAATAAAAAGATCAAACGACTTACCTAATATATTGGATAAAAACTGAGTGAGATCAAGTAATACACAGTTTGTACCAAAAAAAAATCATCTGATGATGACAGCTGGACGATTTTTAGCAGCACCAGTGTGACTGGCTGATCAAAAACACCATATTTGACACAGAGATGCTATAAAAATATAATCATTTACTGCTCTTATGGATAAATCTAAATAGATTTAAACTCCTGGCAGCCTCCTACTTGCACAAAAAAAAAAA
>NW_015154633.1:0-1316 GCF_000732505.1 Cyprinodon variegatus | reverse complement strand
CAAAAAAAAATCATCTGATGATGACAGCTGGACGATTTTTAGCAGCACCAGTGTGACTGGCTGATCAAAAACACCATATTTGACACAGAGATGCTATAAAAATATAATCATTTACTGCTCTTATGGATAAATCTAAATAGATTTAAACTCCTGGCAGCCTCCTACTTGCACAAAAAAAAAAAAGGAAAAAAGAAAAGGAGATCAGAAATTGGCCAGGAAATCTCTGGTCAGAGAATCCGTATCAGGTATTATAAATTCTCATCACAGAAGGATTAATTGTTGCTCTATAATTGTCCAAAACCAAAACATAGTCTAGACGGATCTGTAAACTAAGTGTATTATAAACTATGTGTATAATAATAACATGGAAATTATATTCTATTAACTATATAAATGAATGTCTAAGAGCTCATGCTTCATGTCCGCCTTCCAGATGCTCCTGGCAGGAGGTGACCTCTGTCCGCTTCGGTGGCCACACAAACATGGCTGCAGAAAGAGAAACTCCACAAAGTCAGAATAAGGTCATCTAAACTTCCAGAAAAACTAATGAAGAGGAACAGCTGAAACAAATGCCATGAAACCACAGTTTGCAGCTTCCTCTCAGGCTCCAGTAGTTGTTGCGGCTGCCCCAAAAAAAGCTTCAAGCTCGATGTGTAATAACATGCAATATGCTCACACCAGAGATTAGATGTTGGCCTAAAATAGTTAAAAAACAATCTGATATAGTTGCAATACAGAGAGTTGCATAATATTTGAATTAAAAACACAGACATGCTCGCCAAAGTTATCAAAGTACAATAAAACACAGAAGTTATCAGAAAGTAAAATTAGATGAGGCTGTTCAGGTTATTTTGTTTAATGATACTAGCAAACTGGGCCGCCCAATTTAAGGCAGTGAAGCACAAAGGAAAGAAATCAATGCATATGAGGGGGTTGAAAAAACAGCACAGGAAGACATACAGTAGGGTGATATTGTAAAAGCACATGACAAAATGTATGTATGACTGAACTATTATTAATCTCACATGCTCCATAGGATCTGTGGGCTAGCTGTGTACATGTACAAGGATTAGTGAAGCACATCAGTAAATGTGGAGAGAAACAGAGAGATAAATGGTCTGAATTTGAGTTAGAGATCTCTCAGTTCATTAGCAGTCTGCGGTACCAGGGTAATGATGTCAGCTGGATGCCACTGTGTCCTTGACTGTCATTGATGGGACTGCATTGCCTTGCTTTGATTCAACTTTCAGTGCCTGTGTGTGTGTGTGTGTGTGTGTGTGTGTGTGTGTGTGTGTGTGTGTGTGTGTGTGTGTGTG
>NW_015154632.1:3458-4746 GCF_000732505.1 Cyprinodon variegatus | reverse complement strand
AGCTGCTCTGACTTGGACCTACAGGTCAAAGACCAGGATTGACTCTGTGCTTCATGTGCTTTTATTAATGTTCATTTTGAAATCCTTTGGTTTTGTATTTTCTTTGTAAACTCGTCTCCTAAATAACAGTATCCTCATTTTTACGCCCCCCCCCCCCCCTCCTATTGGCTGTTGAATTATTTTCTTCTTGTACATAAACGCCTCATTTCTCTTTTTCAGTGACTGTGCCATGAGCTTTGTAATCTGTTACTCTGTACCAGTTTAACTGCAATAATGAGTTGAATTTGAAACTGTGTTTTTCTGTCCTTATTTCATTCAGATTATTTTAAAATGTTTTAAATACGATAAAACTGTTTCAGTGATAAGTTTTAATTTATTTGATCTGGTTCCTGTGATGAACGGCAGGAAAACGAAGCTCATTTTTAGGATCATTAAACCTGAAAACATTCTTATCACTAAAATGTTTGTTAAATTCTGATCTTTATGGTTTAACTAACTATAATCATCCTTTTAGGGCCGAATCTTTGTCAACATTTACAGACGAAAAGATCCAAATCTTCATAAGTCATTTTTTCTTAAAATAATTTGTTCTCGGATTCAGGAGATAAAAAACATTTTGCCGACAGAACGAGATAATTTACACTTAAAATAAGAAAACACCTTTGCATTGTCTTATTTCATGTGAATATTATCCAATTATCTTATTTTAAGAGTAAAAATACTCGTTCCATCGGCAAACTATCTCATTTACTGCTCAGATTAAGAATAAACACGCTTCATTTAAGACATTTTTACTTATTTCTAGATTGTTTTTCTAGTGCAGTTTTAATTTCCTGTTTGGTTTTAATAGAGCTGCTGTATGTCACACCATTAGCCCCGCCTCCTCCGTCACTGTTAAAACCAATCAGCCAACAGGTGAATTCTAGGATTGGCTGAGCCTTCCACAAACTGGGACCGGTGGATTTCTGCCCACTGGGAGGATCCAGAGGAGCCGGATTATCTTTCATAGATCATGTGACTCATATTCAGATTAAAGATGGAAAAACTGCAGCTTTGAGGCCACAGACCGACCTTCAGCTTCTGACCCACGAATTTTCCCAGAGTCAAAACATTTCTACCAAAACTATGAGCTGCATGTGGATCAAGATAACGGACAGTATCAGCAGAGTTCAATTCTATTCAGTTTATCTCTATAGCTTCAATGTCACTTTATAGATCCAGATCAGTCAGATTGATTCAAAGTTTTCTATCTAAGGAAAACCAGCTGATTGCATCGACTCATTGACTC
>NW_015154632.1:0-1249 GCF_000732505.1 Cyprinodon variegatus | reverse complement strand
TAACGTTAGCCCGTCTGCAGCTTCCAGGGCTAACGTTAGCCCGTCTGCAGCTTCCAGGGCTAACGTTAGCCGGTCTGCAGCGGCCAGGGCTAACGTTAGCTCGTCTGCAGAGGCCAGGGCTAACGTTAGCCCGTCTGCAGCAGCCTTTGATTCCAGCTCGACTCCACCAGAAAAAGCTGGAAGAACAAATATAAAGAAATGTTTCTGCTGGAACGTCCCGCTGGGTCTAAGTTTCTTCGGAACGCCGGTACCATCGGTGGTACAAGACCCCACAGCATGTTGCAGCCACTGCCTTACCATAAACTCCATCAGACATGTGGGGTCGTTCAAGCCCAGAAGTTCTGGTTCTGTTCCAGCTTGAAGGTGCGGCCTGAGGAGCAGGAACCTCTCAGCCCGCGGCGCCGGGACGCCCAGCCGGATGAGGACGGTACCACCTGATGGTTCCTGGGTTTGTTTCTGCAGCGTCTGATTCATTTTGTTTTCCCCTGGGGGGGGACTGATTGGACCTTTCAGAACTTAACTGCCTGCAGTTGTTTTCAAGGATTCTCTTGATCCAAGGATCTCCATCTAAGATGTCAAACCTGCGTCTGTCTGAAGTCTAACAGATCTGGTTCTGCTTATTAGCAACCCTCAGATCTAAAAGACCTTCAGCGGCTGAATGCTGAGATCCGGGTCGGTCTGTAGAACTTGGACCGTGGGGATGAACTCAGACATCCGGTTGTTGATTCAAACCTGGTCACTGAGGTCCAGTGGTTCCATCTGGAGAAAGAAATGAATCATTTTAGGATGAGTTGCTGTAAACTTCAGAACCACAGGTTGAATCTGATCTGCTGGTTCTGTTCGGGCCGCCAGAAGCTCATTTCTTTCTGCTGGTTGAACCCGACCCGGTTCAGGGCAGAACCTCAAGAGCTGCGTCAGTCTCTGCCCTCACTGACCCGCCAGCATCACTAAAACATGAACTCTGGAAGCTTCTGCTCAGTTTTAACTCCCAGAGCTTGATGATGATGATGATGGCCGTCCATCTTCATCTCCACTGGTCCTGTTTGGACTGATTTTATCTGCATGAAGCCTTCATCCTGCTCATCATCAGTGTCTCTGTAGACGTGGACCCATCAATAACTGTCTGGGTTCAGCAGACAGAAGAACCATCAGTGTCCCGAGTTCGACCCGTCTGCCGGTTCATCAGTTCATTCCTGATGACGAAAACGCTGGAGGTCATCAGAGTCGTTAGTCCGTGAGGCAGACACCC
>NW_015154631.1:3682-4746 GCF_000732505.1 Cyprinodon variegatus | reverse complement strand
ATCTCCTGTGGTAATGGTACTCTGACAATTGTGAGCCAAGCATAATTTTCTGTCTCATCTCTCTGCCCGATGGAAATATGTCATTAAATAGTTAATGAGTTTTAATCTAAACAAAACCTTTTTAAACTGTGCTTTACTCCTCAAAGTTTTAATCTAGTTGATAGTTAATCATTAAATCTTTGAAGTTAGTTTATTGATGAGAGAACTTACCGTTGTCTCAATAGGGATGTGCGAGGTCACCAGTACTGAGAATAAAACAATAAAAACATAACATGAGCAAAATGTTAAGTTTTTTTTATTTATTTTTTAACTATTCAGTAATCACATGTTCTAGTACTTACCAACATGTGCACAAACAATGTGTTGTCTGGTAATCTGAAAAGGGGAGAAAAGTTATAACCGGTTTGAGTTTTATGGCATTAAAATAAAAATTGATGCAAAAGAAAAGTGATGTTTCACAGCATTTGTGCTGATTTTCAATACCAAGCTGTATAGAGCTAAATGCAGCTGTAAATATTATGCTGAGCAGACAATGACCTGGGATTAATTTCACAAAGCAGGTTTAACAAACTCAGATTCAAATCCGCAACTCTGCATTGATCTGGACTAAAGTCAGGAACACCAATTTTGTTCAGTTTCAAAATGGCTGCTATTAATTAGTTCAATGAAGTCTAAGTAGGTTCAATCAGAGTTAAGCGAGTGCGTAACAAGTTTTAAAACATCAGAAAGTGCCTATTTCACCCCACTGGAACTAGAGATTTTAATGCAGAAATGAAAAAAAAAACTAAATGTTAAAAAAAAAAAAAAACTGAGAAACAGAGCTACAGCTGTGGAAGAATAATAGTCAAAATTATACAAGTAAGAATTAAGTTTTATACCTCGAAATGTTTACACATTCTAAGTGACCATTCTGACATTTATCAGCTTATTGGAATATGTACTTATGAGGTCTGAAATACATTTCTCATAGTCAAAACAATGAATAATGTAATACAAATGAAGACCAGTAACAGTAGGACTATGGACATCTGAAATTAATTTCTAGAAATCTAGAATATTTTTTT
>NW_015154631.1:0-1373 GCF_000732505.1 Cyprinodon variegatus | reverse complement strand
AATTTTGCTAGGTACATACAGCTTAATTCGTACTAATATAATTTTATATTTTATGAAATTCAGTTCCTGCAGCAAAAATTTTATTTAGAAAATATATTATAGTTCAGTGTAGAAGTGAGATTTTGTTCAAGAAAAATCTTATTTTAGTGATCTAAAAATAGAACAACAGTGATTAGAGTGCTTTTAATTAATGTAAAAACACCCTGCCAAAGGCCATATAAACCTACACACCAACTCAAGGAGCATTCTTCTCCTTCGCCATCTTCCTCTCCTCTACATTTTCATTTTTTTTTTCCTTCATTAAAATCTCTAGTTGCAGTGGGGTGAAATAAGCACTTCCTGTTGCCATGGCGACTCATCGATTTGTGGCTCCACTAATGATAGTTTTTAAAACTTGTCACGCACACTCTTAACCCCGTGTGCACCTACTTATAGTTAATTGAAATAATTCATAGCAGCTGTAGAGAAACCGAAAACTCAGAGATCCCAACTTTAGGCTAAAACTATTTGGAGTTGATGATTTGAATCTGAATTTGTTAAACCTGCTTTGTGAAACGGACCTCTTAACATAACATTACACTGACGTTGGCTTCAGATTATTGAAATTAATACATTTTTCCCAACCATCGGCATCTTAAATCTACTACAATTAAAAAAGTACCTAGACACATTAAACCTGGATTTGTCTAGGTATTGCAGTTCGAGAGCTAGACTACTTCTAGTGTGACATGGAGACAAAAAAAAAGTATTAAAATCGGTCTTTATTAAAGTGTCACAAATCAGAAAGGTTTCCAAAACCCCAAACCTAGTTGTAGTTATTCTAGATCTCGCTTAGAAAAATCTGTTCCAGGTTAGACGTATCTAGGTGCTGTAGTTTTTTTTTATTGGAGTAGATTAAAGATGGTAAAGGTAAGGGAAAATTAAGCAGAATCGCCCTTTATTGGTTTCCCGAATCGGAAGCTAGAATCGCAAGCAAACTTCAGCTTAGTGTAAATAACGTGGATAAAAATAAGTCAAAGTCTGTACAATCAAAACGGTCAAATTTGTATTCTAAAGGTGACTTTAGTAAAATGAATAAAAGAATGAAACCTTTCAAACAACATGATGAAATCATGAAGCATTGCTTAGCTTCATTGCTAATAGCTACTGAGTAGCTATTAGCTACTCAGTAGCTAATAGCAATGCAGACTTTGACTACGAGTTAAACTGTGATATTTGACGAAAATCGCTTCTGCTTATGATACACTTAATCCTCGAAATAATTAATTCATATTTTTCCACGGTGTACTCACCTCAGCGAACGTAGACGTGGGCAGTTACTGGCTAAGCTCTCCGTGTTAGCAAGCGAAGTCAGTTTCTTCTTCTGTGGTTTA
>NW_015154630.1:3130-4749 GCF_000732505.1 Cyprinodon variegatus | reverse complement strand
CTTTCCTGTGTAACTGGATAACCTGGACCTTCTCCCCCTGGAAGGATTACTGAGTACACACTGAGCAGGGGTAAACCTCATCATGATCCGTTTAAGTGCTCATATTTACAAGCCTCAGTCAATTTTCCTACGGCCCCTGAACTGATCACTGTGACCTCTCCTTCATACTTTCCAGTTCCGGTTCACCAGCTGCCCAGATTATTACCGCTGTCTGTACAAATTCATCCATAATGATTTGACTAAATATGATTAATCTGTGTTTAAGCCTAAACTGAATTCATCCACGTTTTTCTGCAGATGACGGGATTCTGCCTGGTACTGGAAGTTAGAAGCATACAGAGTAAACCTGAACATCTCACCCAATACTCCCATTACCCCTTTGATTTAATCAGTTCTTTAACATTGGATCATATTCTAAGAAGAAGAACCATGTTAGGATAATTATCATTGATGATGTGTGAGTTTATTACACCCTAATATCAGCTGCCTGTTGTGTTTCAGTTCCTCTGTCCGGATATATACAGCTATAATCTTCATTCTGTACATGTCGATGGTTTGGGAATGGGATGAGAGCGGTGTCCTTCAGCTAAACACAAATGAATATTTTGATAAGGCTTTAGCCATGGATGTCTTCTCATCTGCTAACGTGTAAAATGTAATGATTGATGATGTGATGATGTTGCATAATGAAGAATAAAATGCTTCTCTAACCTCTCAAAATCCACCCGATCACCGGCGAACCATTTTAAAGCGTTTACAACTAATTCCTCAGAATGCATGAAAATTACAACGTTAAAATGTTTACCATTATAGACATGTTAGACATCATTGGAAAGCTTAGATTCTCCACAATTCAACCACCAAGATCATTTTATGGATACAGCGAGCACCAAAGCACAATTAACACAGATATAGCAGCATGGTAAACTATAAATATGACAAAGGAGCTACAACAACATCCCTTTAAAGGCGTTCTGAAGCCTTTTTATAAATCCAATCTTCAATTGTTTATACTCCATTTGTCCATAAGGGTCCACAGATTAAAACTAATCCACAATATTCACAATAAAAGTATACCATTATGAGAAAATCACCACATAATGTCCAGTTTTTGACATCCGAAAAGTTAGCTGGTCATAGCTAATGCTTAGCATCTTGCTAATAAGACTTTATTCCTCAAACATAGTTTGTTTGCTATGTTTGGTATGTTTCTTTACATCGTCTTTTTACCTACAAGACAAAAGTGTCCACATCTTTGTATGACGCGCTCCTTGTAGAGCGATATTACGCCTCATAGAGTTCTGCTGTTATTGGACCGCAGCAACCAGTGGAGCTCCAAGGGTAACAGCAGCCAGGGCTAACGTTAGCCCGTCTGCAGCAGCCCTCTCTGCATAGCCGTGTGTGAAGTACTGATGGTGATTTTTTCCTTTATTTAGCAAAATGTTCATTTGATTTGTGTTTATCTGACTGTTTTCATTATTATTCCCCCACTAAATGAAAAAAGTCCAGACCCAGATTCATGTTGCGTGCTCCCGTTCTCCCAGAGTCCAGACTTTCCTGGGTTCTTCTCTAGAACATACTTGGCGAAGAAACGTGTCCGTACTCGTGTTCTAGTGATT
>NW_015154630.1:0-1100 GCF_000732505.1 Cyprinodon variegatus | reverse complement strand
ATCCACCCAGAAATAAAAGATCGTCCTCTATACCATTAAATCGTGGGTTAATGAACCAGCCTTTTAGAGTAAACATGTCGCTGAGACTAGGATTCCGAGTCAAGCCTCAAGTCTAACTCTTTCATGACCCGTAGTTTGAAAAAATATCGGTTTTACTTTGTATCCTTTTTTTTTTTAAGGAAAAAAATGTCCTATGCTTTTTGACGTGTATGATCAAAAATAAATGTATATAATAAAGAAAAGTATTAGACGGTTAAGAATGTAATTAAAAGTAGAAATGAATATGAATATCTGTATTGATGCCGATATTGAGGAAAATTCTAGATCCAGTTTGATTTAAATGATCAAGAGAGGCAGAAGAATCTGTTTCAATAATAAATAGTTGGTTTAAAAAAATCTCTTGAACAGCAGGAAATGTTTCCCTCTTTAATTTAATAAATACAGTCATAGTTGCTGTGGACAGAACATTTCTATTTCTCTTATTCCATATATTAATTTATCCCATTTACTCACTATTAAAGTTTTCACTCAGCCTGTTTCACCTGCAAGGCCAAACATTTCCCCTGCGTCAGACATACCTTATTTATTCAACAAGCCAGATTCTTTCTCAAGGTTTATTCACAACATGTTACTGTTTAACCAAAGTTTCTGTAATTCGTTTTGACTCTGACTACTTTCCATTATTGTAATTAAGGAGGAATGAACGCTGCTCAGGCAGAACAGGGCTGATTACCGTGCAGTAAGGGCCGTATGATGAACTGTTCTCTCTTTGCAAAGATAAAAATAAAAGTGCCGACTGAGTGAAATCCATCGATCTCTGTTTATTTCACTGAAGTGAATAGTTGTCAAGGTTTGGTTGAGGTTTGAGGACCCAAATGCAGAGGCAGAGAGGCTGAGGAGACTTTGTAGTTTAATGGAGTGAAACGGTAAACAAAGGCAGGAATCCAAAAATCCAACTAAAAATGTAAAGCAAACCAGAACTATGGAGACATCTGGGGAAACCAAACACAGCAGGCAGGCAGACAACAGCATGGAAGGACAGTAAAGACAAGGAACCAACAAAGAGTGAGAGCAGAGGGAGAGTATATGTAGCTGACTGA
>NW_015154629.1:3051-4753 GCF_000732505.1 Cyprinodon variegatus | reverse complement strand
GGGTGGTTCCTGGTGATGCGGCTGGTTCCTGGTGATGCGGGTGGTTCCTGGTGATGCGGGTGGTTCCTGGCGATGCGGGTGCTTCCTACTGATGCGGCTGGTTCCTGGTGATGCGGGTGGTTCCTACTGATGCGGCTGGTTCCTGGTGATGCGGGTGCTTCCTACTGATGCGGCTGGTTCCTGGTGATGCGGCTGGTTCCTGGTGATGCGGCTGGTTCCTACTGATGCGGGTGGTGATTTTCTCTGTTCTCCTTGTTGATGCTTCCAAGCGAACTTGAAAAAATTGAGGCTTTTTCTTCTTCTTCTTTAATTCTCTCGTCGTGGCGTGTTCCGCCTGGCCTTGTGATGCTGCTGCATGACTCACTGACTCGCTTTCTGATGTCAGAGACGAGCACAATGGGGGTGGGGGGGTTAGGATGGAGAGATGTTTGGGGGAAGAAAGGAGGGGGGATCTGTGTGCTCTCATTAGTAGTTTGGTTTTCCAGGCAGGCTGAGGGAGGAAGAGGAGGAGAGAGAAAGAGGGGGGGGGGCTTCTCTGGTGTGTCTGGCTGCTCTCCCATAGCAACAGCAGCTTAGCCACGTGAACGCCGGTTCCTCTGAGTTCACCGCCTGCCTGAGCTTAACCCTTGCAGTGCCACTGAGCATCAACAGACCCGACATCACAACTATAGGCTAGTTAAACACCAGCTGGTAGATGGTGATGACGACTCCTACAGGGGGGAGGAGCTCCAGGCTGATGGTCATCAGCTACAGCTGAGGGGTACCGGTCCTGCTGCTGACGGCTTTACTCTCCTCTGGATCCTGATCCATACTGACCCGCTCTAGATCCTGACCCACTCTAGATCCTGACCCGCTCTGGACCTGGATGTTTTCTTCACTGTTATCCTCTCATTGCTTTTCAGCTTCATGGACATTTTCACAGCAGTGAAATGTTTCTGGCTGTAATAAATATTCAGTTGGTGCATTTCTGTTTCTGAAAACCTTCTGAAATATTTTCCCACCTAGTTTGCTCCACAGACGTCCTTCTGTTGTTGGTTCCGGATATGTTTAGTGATTTATGGTGATTAAATGTTTGGATAATCTGGATTATCTGTAGTATCATCAGTTCATCACCTTCTTCCTTCTATTCATCACTAATAAAGTTGCTGACAGCTGCTGCAGATGTTTGGTTTGTTGGGAAAACTGATCATTTTACCAGCAGGTTGAACTTTGAACTCTGCCGCCCAGAGGAAACGGCTAAAATCTAATTTAGTGGGAATAAATCAGAGCTTAGATTTCTGTGGCCCAGCCTTGATCCAAAGCAGCCGCCATGTTGTTAGAGTCGTCCGGTGAAACAAACGACTCCTCCTCATCCTCGACTTCTAATGCAGCCCCGTCCCTGAAACGGGCCGTGGCGTGTGCAGCCTCCAGGAGGAGGAGCTTCCAACTGTCTGCAGACGTCTGCGTTCCTCTGAACCGTTTCTGTTCAAGCTCTGACGCCAAACGCTGAGCTCTGATGTCAGACTTCTTACTGCTAACTAGGGGTGGGCCATATATTGAATAAACTCGACGTATCTCATGTTTCCTCCCACACAACATGTAAAATGACTCCATCGCAATCATCAAGTACAAGCATGACGACATTAAGCCGTCTGCATCCATTTCACTGAGTTTTATTTTTCCCACACACTTTGAATGCATCATAAACCCCTCCTCCAAACAG
>NW_015154629.1:0-441 GCF_000732505.1 Cyprinodon variegatus | reverse complement strand
GGGTCGGTCACTAAGGCCCTGGGTCGTGACCGCTAACCCCCACAGAGCTACTTTATTTCTGCAGCTGAAACTGTCATTTGGGCTGTTTTGTTTATTGATATAGAACTGTTTTTAATTACGGCCGATGACATCACCATCCCAGAAGACCTCAGAGCTGTGCTCATTTTCTGATATAAAGTTATTGCATCACATGTCATTCCTGTGCTGCTATTGACTATAACAGTGGGCGTGTCCATCTTATTTAGTGTATTGATTCATTTTTAGTCAATCAGCATCCTTCCTGCCGTTACCCCTGGCAACCCCATTGCATTTCCTTGTGGTATAAAAGCACAGGTGACATGAATCATTACAGGCTGCTGCTAAGCTATTCTCTAGATAGATGTGCCAGTGTGTCCGTCCATCTGTAGGTTTTAGATATCAGCCGTTGGGCTGAAATGTTTC
>NW_015154628.1:3415-4758 GCF_000732505.1 Cyprinodon variegatus | reverse complement strand
CTTGCAGGGCAGCCTAAAGCCCACTGCCAACATTAAGACAGAAAAAACAAACAAAAAGAAAAAAAAACATGTGAATCAGAAAAGTGTATACCGTATACAAAACTGAATGTTCTATTTTTTTTTTAATTAAAATTTCAATAGATAACATAAATGCATAAAACCTAATTTTATTATAGTTTTTAAATATTGTTTAAGGTAACAGATTATTATTAAAAATGTCTCCAGACCTTTACTGGTTGTTGATTTTCTTTATTTCAGACTGCGCTGATTTTTAATTGGTTATCCCTGCTCTACGCCCTAATCAATAGGCCGCCTCTACCTGGGCTAATGATAGGATTCAAAGTGTGCTTTTTAGATAAAGGACTGTTTTATATTCACATTTGTAAACAAATGTCTAATGGTCAGTGGTCACAGTGGGGAAAGGACAAACTCCACTTTTTTAGGATCCAGAGAAAAGTTTCCAAAGTCAAAAATGATTCACTAACTCTTGTTATCTCCAGCTGTTGCTCCTTTGTATTTATAAAGTCAACAATCAGGCAATTATTACAGCATCTCACGCTTTCCTCTCCAGAGTAGAAAGGCCTTATCGTGGTGATACAACCCAAAAGGACTTTGTTAGCCGCCCACACTTCTCATAAAATAGGTTTTAGTACTTTTTGACCTAAGATACCAATACTTGTTGATTTCCACGGTATAATTAATTTTCTGACGTTACGATTGTTTGTCTGGGCTGCTGTTGTTGCATCTTGAACTCTCTGCTGGGTTGGCTGCTTCTCCACACCTGTGTGATTGTACACAGGTGGACCTGATCATCTCATCACCCCTGTGTAGAAAAGTAACGGTTAATCAGTCACTCAACTCCTCAGTGTTAACCTAATATGGTAGCCCACCTCTTGAGCTGTTGTGTTTAAGATTCCCGTCCATACTTACCTTTTGCTGTGTGTATGCGTTATCAGGATTCCTCCGTTAAACCCAAACACCTGTAAAGGCAGATCTTTTTCTCCTCGACTGCTCCATAATCCCCCTCGCTGATGATATCTACATCAGCCAAACGCTCTACATCCTTCGAACCTCACTCAGCCCATGTCGCACCCGGACTGCCCCCCTATCAGCTCATGTAAACTTCTGTTTAATAAACCTCTTTTCTTTATTTTCCATATTCCACTGAGTCCTAATAGGACAGCTTAAATGTCACTTATTAATTGGCTAAATATGAAACCCTTATTCTTTAAATAGAATGTTTGCCATTAGACAATCCAACCATGTCATATTAAAGGCATACTATGCAACTTTTTTAAGTTAATTAATGTGTTCCATAACTTTTTGGATGATTAAATGAGTCA
>NW_015154628.1:0-1054 GCF_000732505.1 Cyprinodon variegatus | reverse complement strand
CCCTGGCGTCCTCTTTCACAACATCTTCGTCCCCGCTTTCCTCCTCTAAATAAAAAATGGATGACGGAGGAGACTCATCCACGACCTCCGACACTAAACTCTCCTCCTCTTGCATGTTTCCGCTGTCCATAGCGTTCCTTGACAGCGTCGTTTCTAAGTCACCAATTTAGTGTTACTTGGTCCCAATGGAATTTCCCATTGGGAACCTGCTAGCACTAAGTTGCTAACTGGTTAGCAAGATGTTTCCGAGACACCAGCCACAACCAAAGATACTTGTGAACCTTCCGCCACACAATCCCGCCCCCTTGATAATCGACCAATCACATTTATTTGCAACCGCTGGAACAGCCGCTTCCCTGCGACTTGAAGCAATCCATTTATTTATTAGGGACTGTATGAAACCTAAACCTAAAAATTATAAACTTTTGGGAAATTAAGCCTAAAAGTACAAAAAATACATTTTGAGATTATGAAATGATATCAAGATTGTGAAAACAGCTAAATGTATCACATTCAATGTTTTGTAGGAAAAACTGTTCAGTTTTTGGGTGACATTTTTTACTTGAATCAATATTAGCTGATAAACACGTGTGTTTGCCGAGTTATTAGTCTATTCAGCCCCCATGCCTTTACATGGCCTGAAGTGCATTTATTGTCTCTCCCTCCATTTGCCATTCTTTGCTATTGGTTTGTTTGTTTGTTTGTTAATAAATAATTTTTTTTTTGTAAATTGAGTCTTGTTCTTTTATAATCATTAAGTAACTGGATATTGAGAAACCATTTTCACTTGTTTTCAGGAATTCTCACGGACACTGGATCAGCCTGTATGCGGATTTTCTTGTTTATTTCTTATATGATTTCAATATGGAGCTCCATGAAATATTAAGTAATATCTAGATTTATCTTTGTGTGTATTTTAGCTAAACTATTTCATCCATTGGGATCTACAGTAGGATGTGTTACTTTAGTGTTCGCCATCATCTTTTTAAGCAGTCTAGTATCTGAACAAAGCAATTCCAGGAAAAGCTCATTGATATTTTCCATTAAAGGTACT
>NW_015154627.1:3271-4765 GCF_000732505.1 Cyprinodon variegatus | reverse complement strand
ACTCCTTGATGAAAATGCAGTTTTAGAAAAGGTTGTGATGGTTTAGGGGCTAAAGCATGGCACATTTGTCCTGAAAAATCCAACAACCTGTCACTTATATGGTCACCTGAGCAAGACTCTTATCCCCAGAATGTTTCCCAGGAAGAGAACATTGGCAGCCTATTGCTCTTCAAGGGAAAAGGTTAACAATAACAATTAATAATGACTATTAGCTGCGGAGAAACCACTGTTTTTTTTTATTTTTTTAAAAACTACTTTGGTCTGCTTCCCTTAACCATTAACATTCCATGTAGTTTTAATTGACATAAAATCTTATTTACACAGACAAGAGTACATTTTGAAGACATTAGACAAGCTCAATCATTTCTTATCAAGGTTTGGCTTCAATTTGCTGCAAAAGCAAATAAGCTGGTGTGCCTTGTTCCCCAGCTCTCCAGCCAGGATCATCAGACAAAAAGAGGTACCTTTATCCGTACCTGTATCACTAAAACAACACTAACCTTAGCAGCAATTAGAAGCTATTCAATTTCTATTCAGTTTATTTCTACCAGTCTCTATACATGTTATCTCAAGACGCTCTACAGAGACAACTGATTCTGTTTCTATCTGGCTGTGGATAGCCAAGCTCCTCGCCCTTTTCTAAAGGATGTCCAGTCACCCTGCAGGGAAAGCTCATCTCTTATATCCAGGAGGTTGTACTTTCAGTTAGAACCCTCATTTCAGGTGAGGGTAGGATTACAGCCCGACAGGTACATTTCTTCACCACAATGGATCCTATTAATCCTATCTATAATAGTTAAAGGTATAGAGGACGATCTTTTATTTCCGGGTGGATCATCTCAATAAGTGGTCCTCCTAATTGTCAATCATTCTGGTGATATATTTACGTAAGGCCGTCCTACGTGCTCCTCCCATTAGCTGTCTTTTTCTGTTTATGCTCACTTTCAGGCGTATATCTGTGGTGAGCTATGGTCTCAGACAGTCATTGAAGCTCACCTTTCTCACAGCGGTGATTTGAAAATGGCCGAGGGTCTTAACAGACAAACTGTCGACTAAGTGCATGAGAAGAAAAGAAAGGAGGCAGATATGTCCCAGAATGCTTTGCATGGATAACTCTCCGTACAAAGAATTATAGGATTTAAAAACAAAGATGGCGCAAAAAGCAGTCATCATCTGTCCAAATGGTTATCTAACTGAGTTCACTACAAAGTCCACTTTAGGTCAGTTTTGGTTCTGTTTAAGTTTTATCTTTGAGTTTTCATTGGTTTTATTTCCATTTTGTGTCATTCTAGTTATTTTTGATTGTATTTGAGTTCTTAGGTATTTCTTGTTTTCCCTCTTGTGTCAGTCTCCTTCCCCCTAGCTCCCTTCTAGACACCCCTGTTTACACCTGCTCCCAATCTGCAGGTGATGTTTCTCTCTCCCATATATGCAGCTCCTGCTCAGTCACTGTTGCTGGTTTGTCGTCATTTCTTTGCCCTTGTTGTGAGTTTT
>NW_015154627.1:0-373 GCF_000732505.1 Cyprinodon variegatus | reverse complement strand
GTGTTAAACTGAAAACTGCGAAGAGGCAACCAGGCCAGAGGCTGCTGTTGAAGAGATTCCCAGTGACAGCACACCGCCGGTGTATGGGGGTCTGAGCGGCTCCCACAGAGAAATAATCTTTAAAGGCAGGATGGTAATCTGGATGAACTGACTGCACTGGTGATGTTTTCAGGTGGACTTTGACATAGATTCAAACTACATTTTACCCGCTGATCACAGCTAATATAGCTTCCATTTGTGAGAGTATAAGTTTGCCTTTTCTCTGCCTAAGTAGGGATGATTATTTAGAAGCCTTGTTCCAGTCTCTGCTAGAATAAAGGAAGTTGAAGCAGGGTGTGATAAAACTAAACCCTCTCTACTCTAGAGAAGGATA
>NW_015154626.1:3502-4771 GCF_000732505.1 Cyprinodon variegatus | reverse complement strand
CAGAAACGTTTCACCGGGTTTAATTTCTCAAAAAGCCTTCTAATAGGAACCTTCTGCTATCCAAAAATTAATCGAAAAAATTATTTACAGATTTACCCATTTGCAAAAATAATCGTTATTTGCAGCCTTACTTACAATATTCACCACCGTTTTTCGGCAATTCCCTTTTTTTCTCTGAGCATGGAACAGCTGGCTCGCTTGGACTCGCAATGAGTAACCGGATACCCTGAACTACGAAGTATACAGCGTGCCTGGCCTTCCAACTGGGCAAAAAGGCTAAATTTATTGGCTGCATATGAAGGACTCTTTGAATCTGAACAGACCCTGGTGCTTCAAACACACACTGTGACCATCCACCCTTTTTATAAATTGTCGCAGCTTGAAAAGGCTTCCCCTCTACTGCTACAAACATATAGTTTCTCTTGTGTGCAAACCCATGTGTCTCTTTAAACTAACTGAATGTGAAAATGCTTTACAACAAACAACACAAGCAAAAGGTTTTTCTCTGGTGTGAACACGCATGTGACTATTTAGATTTCCCTTTTGGGAAAACCCTTTACTACAAACTCCACAAGTAAACGGTTTCTCTCCTGTGTGACCATGCATGTGACTTTTCAGACCATCTTGTCGTGAAAATGCTTGACTACAAATATCACAAACGAATGGTTTCTCTCCTGTGTGAACACGCAAGTGACTTTTTAGAGCATCTTGTCGAGAAAATCCTTGATGACAAACATCACAAGTAAATGGTTTCTCTCCCGTATGAACACGCATGTGACTCTGCAGGTTTCTTTTTTGTAAAAATCCTTGACAACAAACACCACAGATAAATGGTTTCTCTCCTGTGTGACTATGCATGTGACTTTTTAGAATATGTTGTTGTGAAAATCCTTGACTACAAACAACACAAATAAACGGTTTTTCTCCTGTATGAACACGCATGTGCCTCTTTAGATTCTCTGGTCGTGGAAATCTTTTACTGCACACTCCACAAACAAACGGTTTCTCTCCTGTATGAACATACATGTGTCTTTTTAGATTCTTTTGTCGTGGAAATGTTTTACCACAAACCCGACAAATAAAAGGTTTTTCTCCTGTGTGAATATACATGTGACTCTTAAGACTACCTGAATGGGTAAAACTTTTACTACAAAAACCACAAATAAATGGTTTCATTCCTGTGTGAGTATACATGTGAGACTTTAGATTTCCTTGTCGTAAAACCCTCTTATTACAAACTCTACAGCCAAATGGTTTCTCTGTGCTGTG
>NW_015154626.1:0-1310 GCF_000732505.1 Cyprinodon variegatus | reverse complement strand
GAAACTCTGGATTGGTCTCTGCTTTAGCTGCTGTTAGCTGCCTTAGCTCCACTGTGGCTAACAGTGCATTCCACTGCAAACCGGTTAGCTATGGTCACATCGGTTCAAAGCAAATATGTAAATAAATAAATAAATAAAATACATATCCTCACGAAGACCTTCAATTAGAAAGTCAGAAAAAAACAACGATACCTGTTTCATACAAACTTCAAAGATGTGAAGTTATTCTTCATGCAGGAATTAGCCAATGAACCGTTAAGCTAACTGTTGTGTTTCCAACCAATGGATGTCGAGTAAAGCTCTGATTGTATGAAACTACTTCCGCTTTCAAATGTTAGCTTTTCATGACAACAGTTTGCGTTTCACTGTAAAGTCATCGATCAGACGCACCTCTGTCATTTATTTTCTCTTACCTTCCCTCTTGTGTGCTATAAAAAAAAAAAAAAAAAAAAAAATGAGTCATTTTGAAAAAAAAAAAAAAAAAAAAAAGTTTATATGGCCTTTAATTTACTTCGGAAGAGGATTAGGGCCTCTGAATTTTTTTTTACTGATTTTTTAATTTTATTCCAGTATAATTTAAGAAAAAAAGTCTGAATTCTGACTTTAATATCAGAATTCTGACTGTTTTTCTCAGAATTCCAAATTTTTCTCAGAATTCTGAATTTTTTCTCAGAATTCTGACTTTTTTCCTGAGAATTCTGACTTTTTCCTCAGAATTCAGACTTTTTTCTCAGAAATCTTTTTTTTTTTTTTCAGAATTCAGATTTTTTTCTCAGAATTCAGACTTTTTTCTCAGAATTCCGAAAAACTAAGTGGCTGGAATAGTGTAAAGGAACATCTGTGCAGAGTTTGGGCTGGAAACCCCAAGGTGAAAGTAGGAAATGCCTCTAAAGATGGTACAGAATGACAGAGCCAAGATTCTGAGGGACTTCCAGATACAGGCGGACCGAATTGTAATGGCAAACCAAGCAGACATTGTGGTGGAAGACAAAAAGCAGAGGAAAGCCATTTTGGTGTAGCAATACCAAGAGACTGCAACATCAGGAAAAAGGAACATGAGAAACTAGAGAGGTACCAGGGGCTCAGAGAAGAGCTGGAAGGTCAAGGCATCAGTGGTACCCATGGTCATTAGGGCCCTCGGGGCAGTGACCCCCAAACTGGAGGAGGAGTTACAGCAGATCCCTGGAAATAGATCAGACATCTCGGTACAGAAGAGTGGAGTTCTAGGAACAGCAAAGATACTGCGCAGAACCCTCAAGCTCCCAGGCCTCTGGTAGAGGACCCAAGCTTGGAGAAAAAAAAGGGAGACC
>NW_015154625.1:3469-4775 GCF_000732505.1 Cyprinodon variegatus | reverse complement strand
ATAAGATATCAAGGCCACATCACACGGCCCTACAGCTTAGGTGCCAGATGCCAAGGTGAGTGAACCTTCACTGCTGTCATGATTTTATCTAAAGTCTGACCCCAAGATGCAGAAAGCCAAACAGAGAGACATAGAGTTAAAGTTTAACAGATTTATTTAGGGTATGGTGATGCATCCTGTGCTGCTCTGAGCACTAGAGAGTAAGTCCAGTGTTGCTCTGAACACTGCTCAACAGGGACTGAAAGGTGAGGGGAAGACACTGCGTTAGTTCAGGCTCAGTGGGAAATTTGAATCTTAGAATTGGAGGAAAAGGTTGCAGACACACTTCTCCAGGGAAAGATGTCCTTTATGGAATCCAGACTGAGAGGATTGTACCAGAGAGTGTCTGGCTTGGAGATGGGTGGACTGGGTTACTCAGACCGCGGTTGTTCCTTGGTGAATGGAGAAGCTTACTGCAACTCAGATTTCCTGCAGTACTTGAACGGGCTGTAGTCCTGAAGAAACCTTCGCTTGGTGTGAAACTCAAACAACCTCTTGGGGAAAGTGGATCCAAACTTCCTGTTTGGAACCCCAGCTCAGTTAGAAGCTCAGTTGAACCTTCCAGAGAGAGAAGGACCGAACAAATCCAGTTTGCAGGGTGACTTCCTGCCGAGAGGCAAAGACAAAAACAAAGTTAAGAGTCAGGTTGACAAAAACTCAGTTTAACTCAGAAAAACTCAACTTGACTAGAGAATCCAAAACTGGCAAACCAAAACTCAGGTTAGACTCTGCTAAACTAAGCATGGCTAGAGTGCACAGTATTGGCTAAACAAAGACTTAGGTTAGACTCTGCTAAACTAAGCATGGCTGGAGTACCCTGTATTGGCAAATACTCTGGTGTCGAGGTAGTGGCAGTCAGCAGCTTAAGAACACTCCACAGGTAATGAGGCAATGAGCTGCAGGTGTGCAGGGAGACCCAATGAGGACAGGGCACCACCTGGTGGAGGAGGAAAGGAAACACAAAAGGAACAGTTTTGGTCTACTGATTTACCTTACATGGTTGATAATATATAGAATATAACAGCTTACTGTATATTGGTTTCTGTGAAAGTGCCTAAATATAAAGAACAGACAACTGATCTAATTTATTTATTTGGTTAAAATGAAAGCAGTTAGAACAAATGATTAGTCTGGTATTGTTAATGCATAAATTATATTAACGTTGGACCCTATATTGTAAAGGTGACATTTAAGGAGTGCTGAGTGTATCCCAAACAATTGTTAGGAAAGTTTTTATAAAATTAAACTTTTATCCATATCTACAAAA
>NW_015154625.1:0-479 GCF_000732505.1 Cyprinodon variegatus | reverse complement strand
TCTTGTTGACATTATATGTACACATAGATCAAAACAGCTAAAGTATTGGCTTACATGCACATGTTAACATCTGCTTACATTCACTATCAATCACTTCACTTAACTGCACCTGAGTTCTACTTTCAGTCTACTGTATAGTGTGAGGATTGCATTGGAGTCAATAAGTTAATGCAATCAACGGGTTTCCCTTGATGGAAAACTTTGAATCAATTTCACTGTATGATCTGGTGAACTGTAAAGTGCCTTGAGATGGCTTGTTGTGAATTGATGCTATATAAATGAACTGAATTAATTGAAAAGTAAGAAGGAATCACGTTTTGTTCTTTCAGTATAGCCAGCAGCAATACTGAGAAAACAAAAAACAATTTTCTTCCAATTATGTAAATACTTTTTGTATCCTACTTTTTGTATCCCTCGGGGGGGCCTGTGGGGGGTTCTCTGGGAGTACGGGGTGCCGGGCCCTTTGATACGGGCTGTCA
>NW_015154624.1:3059-4775 GCF_000732505.1 Cyprinodon variegatus | reverse complement strand
TTTTTTCCCGGTTTGTCTCACTTTTTGTTTCTGTGATTGTATTGCTCTTAATGTTTAACACAGAAAGAAGTTAACCCAATACAAAAGAAGGCTTTCCTCAAATAACTGAAGAAGTCTAGAGGTTTTTGTACAGCTGCTGAACTGACTTCAGTCACTGTGCGCTTCGAGCACAGTAATAAACAGCAGAATCTTCTGTTCTCAGGCTGTTCATCTGCAGATACACCTGCTGTTTGCTGTTGTCCTTGGAAATGGTAAACCGGCCTTGCACTGACTGAGAATACCATTTGCTACTACCACCGCCACTATCATGCATTGAAACCCATTCCAGTCCTTTTCCAGGAGCCTGTCTGATCCAGGCCATGTAGTAGCTGCTGAATGTGAATCCAGAGGCCGTACAGGTCAGTTGGTGAGACTCTCCTGGTCTTTTAACCACTGGTTCAGATTCTCTCAGAGTCTGACCATCAACATCTAAAGAGACAAGGTAAGAAAGTTTAGTTTTGATTTGGTCACATTTCCCCATAATGATAGATTTGGTTCTGTAGAATCTCCTCACCTAAAAAGCTGATGATTAAAATGAGCAGCGCTGAGCTGATGTCCATTGTGGTTCAGTGTGCTCCTTCTTCTCTGACAAGAGAATAAGGAGCATAATTATGGCTGGAGTTTGCTATTGTTTTGCATTGACTCCTCCTGTCTGGGAGGGAGGGAAATAAACCGACCCCNGAGTTTGCTATTGTTTTGCATTGACTCCTCCTGTCTGGGAGGGAGGGAAATAAACCGACCCCAGTAACAATTTGACTCAGAGGAGTGATAAGTTATTCAGATAGGTATTATTGCATTCACTGGTTTTAATCTACTTGTTCTCTAAAATAGAGATATTGAAATCTATATAGACAATAGCTTTAGCATAAACGAAACACCTAAGAAGATAATCTGACCAGTAAATTAAAGTGATAACAATAAGAAAGAGACATACTTCATGGAAACTGTTGTAAAATTGTAAAAAAAAAAAAAAAAAAAAAAACATCATTAGTGAAAATGCTGATTCAAATCGTTTTTGTATTTGGTTTATTAATTCTCTAAGGAACCATGTATTAAATGACATCAGCTGTCAGCTAGCTTTTAAATGACTATTTGAAAAGTTATGCAAAACCAGTTCAAATGCTGTCACATTTGACCACCACAACCGGCAAAACCAAATATCTGGCTTCCTGCAGGTATAGTATGTCAAGCATAAAGCCAAAGAAAACATTACATTATCCAGAAGAATGATTGGAGTTACTTCTCATAATCTATCATTTCAATGTGGGCTTTTAGGAGGATGGCATCAAATCTGCAGATATGAAAGGGCAAGAGGCACATAAATCAGACAATAAATAGATTTATTTTAATAGCTTGTACAGAACAAAACTTTCTAAAATTCATTTCATCTCTCCAGCAGATAGAGGCACCTCTCATCAGCCTGTGATTATGCTTCACTGTGTTACTTTGATTATTTGCCTGCAAGAATTTTAACAATACCTATACATGTAAAAAAATGTAAATGTCTCTATTAAAATAATGACCTATATCGACTTATTTGCAAAGCACTTTAAGTAGCCTGGCTACTAAATATGCAATAAAAAAAAAGTATATTTCCTTACCGGTATGAGCAGAACTGTTCAATCAACAATATACAACAACACAAAGGATACAGAGAGGAACATGATCACATGTATT
>NW_015154624.1:0-767 GCF_000732505.1 Cyprinodon variegatus | reverse complement strand
CAAAAATGATGATACTTAAAGAGGTGTTTTTCTTTTTTGTCAGGAATGTTAAACATGAATTATTGATGAAATACAAAAAAAAAACTAACTTCTATAGATATATAACTGATACAAAATAAGGTTAGACTTTAAAACCCTTTAGATGAGGGCAAGCTAACATTACTATTTTAGACACTTCAAAGCTCTTTCTAATGGATAATTCACAGTCTGTAGATTGTCTTTTTTTCCTACTCTGCAGTGGGAGCCAGAGCATGTGAGCGGAGCCAGCGGTGGAGCCGAGCGGTACAAATATGGTGGATCGCAGAGCGGTTTTCAATTCAAAGGCCGGAGCGAGGATTTCGCTCCGCTCCAGTTTGCTCCGATGCTCTCCAATTAAATCCAATCCAATAAAATTTTAGGTTATAAAACCTGTAAAATAACATTTATTTGATTTAAGTGTAATTTTTTTTTTGACAATTAGTAATTAAATAGGAAACGTGGGGCAACATGATTGGAGCGAGGTGTTACGTTCACAGCAGGGAATTGGACAAAACATATGTATCGTCACATCAATAAATCCAAGAATGTTAACACGTCATGAATGAAAAAAATAGGATGACCCATACATGTTATGGTATTTGAATTATACATTTTGAATAGTTTTTAACTTATTGTTGGTCTGCACTGCATGCTGTTCTCATTACCTTTTGAAATAGCATGATAGCTCACCTCATTCAATTCGTTCAAGTTTCTTACGACATCTTTTATGAGTTTTATATAATCTTTTA
>NW_015154623.1:4115-4777 GCF_000732505.1 Cyprinodon variegatus | reverse complement strand
AATATTGCTATATGTCATCGTTATGCTACGAAATCCCCCGAAAATTCACAAAATATCGAATATCGGCCCAACTCCCAATATCGTGCATCCCAAGTTGCAAGTTATAATCCTGAACAAATAGACAATCTGGATGCAACCGAAGATGTAAACAAGAATAGACTAATCATTTTGTCTGTTTTCAGATGTTACTACTTGTTTTAATGCAATATTCTTAAGGAACACTAACAAAATAAATATGTACATTAACTCCACAAATAATTGACTCTTGCGACATGCGATAAGCAGAAACTAAACATAATAAAAAGCTGAATGTGAACTTCACCTTTGTCCCTGATTCAGTTATCTCCATTCACTGCCTTTAGACACTTACACCTTACCCAGGGCCAGTTTAAGGCGGGGCAGAGGAGAAGTAAATAGAATGCATCATCGCTTTAGTGAAACACTGACTGCAGGTCTGAATGGCGACTATACAGTACAACACACAATACAGGCTGAGCTCATAGCCAGCAGAGCGTGACCCGCAAATTACGTTTAAGAATAAAAATTCTTAAAATAATAAAATGGACATGTGGTTTAAATTCAAATAATTAAATATAGAAAACTACTAAAATCCAAAAAAAAGAGATAATTATTTAAAAGCGAGGTTGATAAATATTGGAAAC
>NW_015154623.1:0-1415 GCF_000732505.1 Cyprinodon variegatus | reverse complement strand
TTAGTTTATAGACTCCAAGCTCAAATCTTTGTATGTTTACAGCAATCTGGAAAACAGTGACCTAAAGGGCCATTTCATTGTTTGTTGGACCAACTCTGATTGACCTCATTTCAAAACTTATGAATATTAAAGTGGCTCTCAAACTCTACAAACAAAGTAGATTTTTAAGACTTCAAGACGCCTTTTCTTGACCTTCTCCCACATTTAAAGTAATGCCACTTTTCCGCAGGCCAAAAAAACAGTTCAAACCCGTAAATAATTTGCTTTTAGTAGCAGTGAGAACGGCTCACTGATCCGTGTCAAACGACTCGGGAAGTGACGTGGGTTAAAACCTGCTCAGCTCCACTCAACTACAGTGGGAAAAGCAGACCCCTGTCGACCTTCTAATTTACGTGATACCCCTGAGTGCAACATATGGACGTCATACCATGGTGCAAGTTGCGCCTGATATAAAACAACATGGCACAGAACTGGCAAAGAGATTCGGACAGACAAAAGAACAAAACAATGAAACACACCAACTACACCCTGGCTACCTTCCATGTTGTCCTCCATTGTTTACTTTCCTGATTATTGTCACACTGGTGAAATCATCAACGATAACGTAGCGTGATGGTAGGTTAGTGTTGGACGTTACTAGCAAAAAAAAATTTGAGACAAAAAATGTATGGAAAGAAATATATACAGAATATCAAGATTAACCACAAACATTAACAGGCAGGTTGAGATTTGTGAAAAAAAGTGTTTGAAATCCTTCATTTATGTTTAACCAGACATCAAAGGAAAATCACTTTAATTATCACATTTGTAAAAAAGGAGCTTTCTTGCTGAATTCAAATTAGAGTAAAGTTGTTTTTTTTTTTTTTATAAAATGGTCAAAAACTATTAGTATAATTAAATATCTCATGGTTTAAATGTTATAATATGAAGTCATTAAAGTTAACTGTATCTTGGAGTAGTAGCCATGCCAAATTTCCCCAATTTCCTTGAGGTGCCCTTGGCTGGTCCTCCACAATTCCTTTTTAAACATCAATCTTTGCACTAAAATATTCTTTTTGTCATGATTTGTGGACATTTAGATCTAAAGAGAAGCATCATCTCCTGGTCAGACCCTGTAATTCAGTGAAAGGATGGAGCCAGAATTAAAAAAAATATGCATGCCCAGGAGAAGGCCAGGGGCTGGAAGTTGGAGGGGATTTGGCTGGGAGCTGAAGGGTAGTAAGGGAAGGGCCATTTTGAATGACTGCTACTGTACAATGTGGCTGATTTTCCAACAATAAGAACAAATTAGGCTACAGGGTTTAACTAAACTTCAAAATGAAAAAAAAAAAAAAAAAACACTTTAGGGCAAGCTCAACCCTCAGAGCAGAGGTCAAAGGTTACATGTGCAGTAAATGAAATTAATCCACAACAAA
>NW_015154622.1:2247-4782 GCF_000732505.1 Cyprinodon variegatus | reverse complement strand
TATATATAAAGGAAACATAGTTGGTCCTTTAGAAATAAAATATGATTACACCAACATCAACTCATCAAAAAAAATAAATAAATCCCATTATTCCATTGTTCTACTGCTTTTAATTTTGTAAAATGTTTTGAGGTGACTATAAATGTGCAAAGCTTGTTTTATGTCATGAATCAAAGCTAAGGTTCTTTATTCTTATTTTGTTTAAAAGGAAACATTAACTTCTCTACAGGGCAAAGTATGACACATATTATTGTTTTTGATTCATGATAGTATCTTTATTAATTGGCTGAGGAATAAAACTACTACCGTTACTGTGTGAGGAATTGAAATGTATTTTTATTTCTCCCCACCCACCATTTAGTATAATCATCTTACATCTGCGCAACGTTTGTGCTGATAAAAATGTTTACAATAAGAACAAAATGTGTTTTAAGGGTTAAACAAAGCCAAATTCTCTAAGAGTATCATTATGTTGTGCATGTTAGTATTAATGAGGGAATCCAAAGTTTGCACAGAATGTATTCATTTACACAGATTTACATTTTTATTTTCAAAGGAAACAATTTATATTATTCACAATTCATTTTAAAATACAGAATTGTCCTCTTCAGTTGCAAAAAAAAACAACAACAAAAAAGTGAAGTATTAGTGCAGAATTCCACAGTTGGTCCATTCATATCTAAAATGCAAATAAAGGCGAATAAAAGTTCTAGCATTCATTGCTCATAAACGGGCAGACCACGCACACCTGTGCAATGTCGTCATATTCGTATGTCCGCTTTAGAAAAGTGTCAGTGAGTCTCAGTCCAGAAATACTCTGAAACAAAAAAGAGAAGTAATGAGAAAACAAATGAGACTGGAAGAAGTTACCCTCTGAAGGTTCGGACCGTACCTGCAGACCCTGCTCAGAGGAGAAGACGGTGAGCGGCAGCGACAGGGAGGCAGCAGGACTGAGTTTGCCAAGCTGTCGTCCTGAGATTCCACACCAGTGGATGGACCTTGTGTTGCACATTTCCATCACCAGGTCCATGGTTCTTTCACTGCAGGGGTCACAACAGAAGATATCAGCCAACATCTTTGGGTCATAAAGGGTTCAGAAAAATAAATTTCTTCTTTCACAGATTTGAGAAATTTAGCTTTTAAAACACTTCAATGTTTAAAATTATAAAAAAAATCTATCCAGGTAGATGTGTTTATTATTCTATTAAAGAAATAGTTGCTTCAAATAAAAAATCTTTTACATAAAAAAAAAAAAAACCCATTCTAATAAAAAAACAGGTTCAATTAAAGATTAAAAGTATTTGGATGTAAAAATAAAGTTTGATGGAAAATGTTTTCTTTGATAGAAGTGAAAGGTTTTTGTTTGAAACATTTTAAATTTAAGTAATGTTGGGTAGGACATGTGTTTCTTAATTATTAAATCCCCAAAACATTTTTTTTGTTTTCAATAAAAAAAAAAAATGTTTTCAAAGAAAGAAAGAAAAAACTGTTCAAATGCAAAAATGTGTTTGAAAAAAAATTTCTTTTTCTCTGAATAAACAAATACAAAAAAGCTGTTTTCAAATAATGATTTCTTTCATTAAGAGAAAATCCATGGTATGATTTCACGTCACACCCCAGACTGATTGGTGCCAGACCTTAATAATCGAGTTATCAACGAGTGACACTTAGGTTAAAGACCTTAAAAAGAAAAAGAAAAAATTAAATCATAAAGACGTCGAAACCTAAATAAGGAATCGATCACTCAGGAAAGATCTACAAGGTCATTTGGAAGGCTTTTTGGACCCTAGAGAAACACCACTATCCACAAATAAATTTAAAAAAAAGCACGGAGTGAAGAAGTTTCCCAGGTGAGGCTGGCCTAACGAGAAATTAAAAAAAAATGTTAATGTTAAAAATGTTTCACAGAGCCACTCAAGTTTTAGTCAAACTACATTTAAGGAGTAAGACACAAACTTTCTCACTCCAGGCCTTTAAGTGGCTTTAAGCATTTTTTTTCTTTTTTAACCACACATAAGGGAAAGAAGAGTTGCAGCTAACTAATAGTATTAGCTTCTCTACTAGCTACTAGCAAGTAAGCACTTCTCAACTCAACAGTAAAGAACTTCGACATCAGAATGTGGACAAGAGAGCATTCGAGGCCATGAAGAGTAGAAAATCTGGAGACCAGCAAATTTTATGATTCTCATTATAGCAATCACAATTTTGGATGGGGAAAAAACAAACAAACAAAAAAAATAAAAAATAACCTACCGGTAACCCCAAAACAAAAAAGTCAGTCAAAATCAACCCTAGTTTAAATAATTTTAAACTGATTATTTGTATCTAATTAAATTAAGTTTTGATTTTAAAATAATCACCAAAACAATCTGGAAGGGAAGGAATACTTTTTCTAAGCCTTTCTCATACAGGTTATCATTAGGGTTTTATATATATATTCCTATGGCGGTTTGCACCTGCAGTTGGTGATTTTACAGACGATGCCAAAAGGTTCTTCAAGGTTTACAGTGTCTGGGATCACTTCCAAAGACAGCC
>NW_015154622.1:0-1417 GCF_000732505.1 Cyprinodon variegatus | reverse complement strand
AAAACATTTCAGAAACCGTATGTATCAAATATGATACATTTGGCATTATAGGGTTAAGAAACATTCACTGGTTTTATTTTTTCAATCTTTGAGCTTCTATTATGAATTTTAATAACATTGAAAACTGTTTAGAAAATATTATTATGAAAACAGACACAATATTAAACAACAGCAGTGGGCATTCTTTGCTTATTCATTTTAGAAACAAAATATTGTAATATGTGTAAAACCCAGATGATAAAAAAACAACCACAGGGGCTGTGTCCGAACGTCCGCTCTAACCCCTAAATCCCTCAATCACTATATAGAGCGGGGACTACTGTATATAGCAGACTTTATAGTGAACTCAGTTAACTGACCATTCGGACAGATGATCACTATTTTTGCTCCCCTTCGATCACGTAACTCCCCCTCCCTGCGCCATCTTTGTTATTTTTCGCCGCTAACACTAACCGACAGCAGGCTGCTGTCTCAACAAATCCCATGATGCCTTGGGAGGAGAGCTCTCGCAAAGCATTCAGGGATATATCGTCTAGTGACAATGGATGGGCACTACTTTTTATGGTGAATTATGGGAAAATTTGAGTCCACTTGTTCACCCACTGGACGTTCGGACACTCATTTAAAATGGCGTAACCACTTTATATTGATTAGGGCGGACGTTCGAACACGGCCAGGGTTTTATAAATATTTAAAATATAGAAAAGGTAATTATTTCAAAGGCTTAAGCGTAGCTTCAGCACAACTAGGATTACTGAAACCTTTCTAAAAACTTTCAGTTTTGGTGGATCTGGGCTCCCCCCAGTGGACAAAAGCTGTATTGTTTTGCCTGAAGGAAGACAACATTTCCCATGAGGACCAGAGAGGTAAAATCCTAATCGCCCGGTCGCCTGCAGTTGAATTGAACTACATTTGTATTTTTAATGGCTGTTTGAAAGATGAATAGCAATAAGGTACTAAATATAGCTGTGGTGAAACAATGTCAGATGACGTTGAAAATGAGAACAGTTTAACTTTGGTTTTGTACCATGTTTCTGCACTGTTACCCCACTCCCTCCACCTTGTTAGGGATTGATGTGCAATGTGTCTAGAGCCTTGAAACAGATAAATATGTTTTATAATTTCACAGTAAATAAACATAAGCATCGCAACAGGGAGGTGTTACATTGCCTGAATATCAAGCCTTCACAATTTGCATAAATATACACTCCCTCTGGGAACCTTTGTCATATCGACTTACTTCTTTATAACAAATGGGGAAAGTGACATGTGCTGTAAAGCAGTCTGCATAGTTCTAGTTTTTTTATGTGGCAGGGTTACTGCCATCCTCTTCAAAGTAAGTCGAGGTATAATTACAAAAGTTATGAAAATGTTTTAATTTTGAAGGTTGAAATGTTACTTAGTATTGGTTTAAAAG
>NW_015154621.1:0-2553 GCF_000732505.1 Cyprinodon variegatus | reverse complement strand
TGGCTATGACATAGGGTGAAAGGGGTGCACCGAGGATGAGCTCTTTACAATCAAAATGGAATAAATAATGTTGGCAAAGCATGAAGATAGCAATGGTGGCAACAAATATATTTTAATTTAACCCTTAAAAGGCTTGTTAAATAATTTAATATTCATCATCCTTTAGCATCAGCACAGACCCTGTCAAGCTGCCTCCTGTCTCCATCTCTTGCGCCCTTTACCAGGCTCTGATCTACCGCTGTCCTCCTTAAATGTTAGCTTCCAGAACTAGCCTTGGTAAGCCGCCGCCTGTTACCCACCCAGATACTCTCTGTGCCTAAAGGACTGCTGCGATCTCCCATTGTCCTCCTCTGATCTCCCCCCTGTGGTCCCTTAGCTCCAAAGGTGGGCAAGGCTGGCCACCAATGTACAGTTCTGGTGCTCTCTCTGCTGCCTTTACTCTCTGATTTCCCGCTGTTCCTGTCGGACCTCCAGAATGCCATCTCACCTTACCTCTGTTGTCCAGGTGATCCGTCCCCCCAAAATCTGATGGTTTTGGGTTCCAGACGGAAGGCATTCGTGATCCAGCCACAGCTCCTGGGCTCCCCATATTTAGTGCACCTATAGAGAGTCTGATGAACCCAAGGACACTGTTGCTGGTTCATCTTTGTAAAGTAAATAAAGATTGTGACTTGTTCCATAAACAGCATATTCGATGAGGCGGTGGTGCTTTTCATCTGCAGTGTAAAATGCTGTCTCTCATCAACCTAATATCGGGCAATATGACATGCGAGCGAAAGGATCTAAAGGTGGAGATTTTCTTTTGCAGGTTTTGGGGATTGATGTGAATGCATCATAAGAGTTATTATTTTGGCCAGATGTTAGGTTAATACAGATCAGAAAGAGGCTGTTTACTTTTAAGTGAAGCACCAGATCACAAATTGTGACACGTTTTATCAGCTTCAACATGAGACAAGAAAGAGCTTCTTCATTTTTCTCAGACCACTGTTTCCTGACAAGTGACCAGACTTCACTGAGTTTTGCAAAATACATTATGGTGAGACGGTAAAACTATGCCACATTTTGATCAACCTTTTGTTTTCACACATGGAGGGCCAAATGTGTGAGCAGAAATAACATGTAGGATGATTTTGTTGAATTATCTCTGTTAACGTAAAAAAGCAAGACTTTAGACTCAAGGTGCAGAAAACACAAACTACAAAACAAACACATTCTTCACACCATGATTCCATCGGGTCTCTAAATGCAGCTTGAAAGCTAAAGACTTGAAATTTCTCACAAAAGCATGTACAGTACCAATACTTTAGGAAAGGGTTCCCCAAGGAAATTATACCCACCAGCAAGAGGTTGCTCAGCTGTTTGTTTTGAGCTTTTTTCTCATATGTCAAAAGGTTTAACAATAAACAAAATAGCGTATAATGAGTAATAAACAATCACATAATTTATCTGTTTATCAATTTTCATAAGAATAGAGGAGTAGGATGCCCTGTACACTTTGTTGGTCCGTCTTGCAGCGACTTACAGATCTATTCCTCAACTGTTCGTCCGCAACCCTACACCCACACCCTAACACACGCATACAAACATTGCCTCCTAGGGGTAGTTCGGGACTTTAATACATTCTTTAAATCATTGTGATCACACATGTACTTTGAGAACATGCAAATCACATGGATATGAACCCAGGCACCTCTGGCTGCAAGGCAACAGCACTAACAATAGGATGGTTATAATTCTACTGGCATTTGGTGTATCATATTTTGTCAAAAGTATTAAAACTATGGAAGCCAGGTGCTCCAAACCCTTTCATAGCCATAGGTGTTCAAAATTAAACACATGGGAAAGATGAGTGTTTCACAAACCTCTATGACACCTGTGCAATTAGTATTGTCGTAAAAATTCCCTTACCAATTAGTGATCCACTGTCAGCCCTCTGCCGTATCATCGGAATGCAGACAAGGTCAGAGTGCATGGAGGTTGGCCACTTTCTTTAGAGAACTTCAGATTTCATGCGGACTTTAGACTGGATTTGCATTTAAGGCGCATATCACCCGGGGCAATGCAAAACCTTTGATGTAATGGTGTAAAGCATGTTGCCACAGGACTTTAGAGCAGGGTGGCCTGTCATTGAAAATAACAAATATTGCCTCTCTGTCAGCATTTGCTAAGGAGGACAATACTTACATGACCGTACTGTGCTGAGTTCAGTAATCAGATGGGATGGAGTTGTTTCTTAATTCCAGTAACCCGTAGTGCTTTATCTTCCTAAGGCTTTTGGGAAACTTTATGTGTTTAAAGTTACAAAATGCAAAAAAACAAAACAATGGATGAGCAAGTGCACGCCAGGACGTCTTATTGAACATCAGAGTCTGAGTTCACAAATACACTCACCGGCCACTTTATTAGGTACCCCATGCTAGTAACGGGTTGGACCCTCTTTTGCCTTCAGAACTGCCTCAATTCTTCGTGGCATAGATTCAACAAGGTGCTGGAAGCATTCCTCAGGGAGTTTGGTCCATATTGACATGATGGCATCACACAGTTGCCGCAGAT
>NW_015154620.1:0-4794 GCF_000732505.1 Cyprinodon variegatus | reverse complement strand
CATCCATCCATCCATCCATCCATCCATCCATCCATCCATCCATCCATCCATCCATCCATCCATCCATCCATCCATCCATCCATCCATCCATCGCCTTCAACTTATCTCCATTCAGATCATTGGTTCTGTGCCACATTTCTCTTTCCAAGACCACTATTGTTGTCATTTTGGGGGTCTTAAGTTTCCAAAGTCTAAATAGATATTTAGCTTCTCCAGAGAGTAAGGCTTGTAAAGTAGAACTGCACCTAAATACTGCACATTTTTGGTAATTTTGGTAAAATTTTAAAGTTGCAATCCCACATGGATTTATATCTGCATTTATGTCTGCCAACTGTGATAATGATTGCATTCCAGAAACCAGTAATTTTCATTTCTTAAAGACACTGCAAACTGCATGATAGAAAATAGCAACAATGTCTCTGATGCATTTAGCAGTCCTTCTTCACTTCTTTAGCAATACTGTAATTGTGCAGGATCGCCTGTCTGTAGATGATCAGCCTGTGTCTTTGCTGAGAAAGCCCAGGCAGCTTTAATTGAAACCATCAGTTCATCTGCATTGCTAACCAGTGTTTCTAATCTTTCTTTTGACAAAATGTGTGGTATCACTCTGGGGTTTGGAGATAGAAGGTTTGATGAAAGCACAGATAGTAATACCATAATATTTAAAGTTGCAAAGTCTCACTTAAAATTGAACCAAAATCTTCTAAAATGTTGTCAGTAGAGGGAGTTATGATCTTTGGGTTTTTGCTTTTATGTTGTCCTTCTTTTAAATGACTTGCCACATACTTTCTGTGTTCATTCATGGTTTATTATTATTGACGCTCAGGCCTTACCGTATTGGTTCTTCTGTTTTAAATTTCTCTTTGCTTTTGTGTATTTGTGTTATTAGCATTTTGGTTTAAATTACTATGTCTGTGTTAGACTTTTCCTATTTGGTTTGTATATCCAGTCTATTTATGTCAGCCCTTTCTCGGTTAATCATTGTCTCAGCTCATTGTACCCCTAGTTGTCTCCTACCTGCTCATTAACTCACCTGTCTAGTATTTCAGTAATGAAGCTCCCCAGTATAAATGTTCCTTGGTTTCCTCAGCAATAGGCAAAGTTTGATGGATCAAATTGTACTTACCAAAATAAATTTGCTAAATAGAGACACTGTAATTTCTTATAATTCATGTTTTAGAAGATTAGATTTTTTTTTTCAGTTGTATCAAAAATTTTTATATTTTGCAAAGATTAAAGACTTTTTTTTGCATCATACGACTCACGTTATCTGCAATTGGACCAAGAGGAAGTAGTTTCAGAATGGTGGCACCCATTAGACCCGTGGCTGAATTATAGATATATCTCATGTTTGCGTTTTTGATGTTAGACATAACATTGTCAGGATGAAAGAAAAACCAACAACAGAAAATAAGTAAAATTATTGATATACTGCAAAACTTCTTAAGCTTTTGATTGTTACAATTGTTTAACACGTCTTTAAATAAAAGTATTTAAAAAAAGATGTTAAAAGAGGGGGTGATTTAAAAAGAAAAGGAACTTATGAATACAAATTTTACTCAGAAGGATTCATTTGCTGTTAAAGTTTGATTCTGCTTTATCTCATGTTAGGAAGATATGTCACACGTGTTTACATCTGGCACTGGCATATTGTATTCAGATTTATCACATGTAATAATTAATTTAGGTATTTAATTTGGTAAACTTTACATATTTGAATTGAGCAGAATATCCACATGGTTTTAAACACATTTGTAATGAAAACAAAGTGTGTTACATATCTCCAGACTTTAGTCTCCAGCATTTTTTCTTGTTGCTTGTGGTCCGCTCATGAATTATAGTTTTTGATTTCCCCTCAACTATAATTTTGTTTTAATTTAATTTGCATAATTTATAGTAAAAACAGTTTATTTTTCGTCTACCTGCCTCCTTCCTCTTCTTTCCGCCACTTCTCTCTAATCACAGATGGTAGCATTAAATTGTCTTAAATGTCCTGTTAGAGAACTGCACTGACTTTGTTACAGTAGCCAAATGCAAGCACTCCAGACTCTTGGACTTTTATTTCTAAATAAAATGTAAAAGATTTCAACCATTAAGAAACAATTTTTATTCCAGGTAATGTAAATTCCTTTTGACATGTTCTCTGATATAGCATGCTCAATAAAAGCAATGTAAAAGATTTTCGCTCAGGTTCTGAATATGTGTCTGTAAGTGGCATTTACAGTCCATAGCTGTGACTTTCTCCTAACGTTATGAATGGTCTTTGTTTCCCAAACTTCTTTAAGCTAAAATCATTGTTTGTACAATATTTTAGCATCACACCTTTTCCTTCCAATTAACTTCCTATGAACAGGCTTGTACCAGCAGTAAGTTTCTTCACAATTATCTTTTAAGGCTTACTTGCTGCACTACTCTCAGGGATTCTGTGTATTGTATGGTAGCCATAACATAACATTGCATTATTAAAAAAAAAACGTTTTTCAGTTAGTGTCACTCAAGTTTTTTCAATTTTTCAGAGAAGTTCTTGAAATATTCAATTCCTTAAAATATATATACAGTAACCATAGTATTGCATTTTGATTTAAAGTACAGACATAGACATTTGGTGGTATTCCAAGTGTTTGTGTTTTATTTTCAATTTCACTGTTTTATGCATTTTATTTAATCAAATAAAAAGAGATAAAAATACATAATATTTGTCATGGTTTTGTTCAAGTTTTCTCTCTGAGTTTCCATTGGTCTTATTTTTCATTCTTGAGTTTGAGCCATTTTTGATTGTATTTTAGTTTTTAGATATTTCTTGTTTGCCCTCTTGGGTCAGTCTCCTTTTTCCTAGCTCCCTTCTCGCCTCTGTTCACACCTGCTGCCAATCTGCTAATTAGCCTGGTCCTTGTCTCTCTCTCCCATTTATTCTCCTCCTGCTCAGTCACTCTTAGCTGGTTTGTCATAATTTCTTTGCCCCCTTCTTGTGAATATTTCTGGTTCTCAGTTTTTGTGGATTTTCGTTTTGGAGTTTCGCAACTGTTAAATTTTTTGCTTAATAACTATCCATGAACCCCCCCACCCCAACACACACACCTTGACAGCAGATAAAGCTTGAACAAAACCAAAACCATGACAACATTAAACATATGTACGATTTATCTCCCTTCATTCAATTATTACACATAAAGCATCCATCCATCCATTTTCCAACACGCTTATCCCAACGGGGTCACGAGAGGTGCTGGTGCCGATCTCCTGCTGTCTGCGGGTGAGAGGCGGAGTACATGCTGGAAAGCATAAAAAATTATAAATTAAATTTTTTAAAATAAATTTTCTAATTTACAGAGACAAAAATGGCGTGAATTATTTTCAGGTGCATTTTCAGTGCCCGAAATACAACTTGGATCACACTAAACAGAAATATCTTTTATTTTCAGCTGCCATACTGTACATGTTGGAAAAAGACAATAGAGTATGTAATTCACCACCATATATGCCCTATGATGCAGATGATAATGGTTTAATAAGTATTAAAAGCATCAAAATAGCAAAAGTGAAAAAGAAGAAAAAGAATTAAAAAAGCTGGCCTTTTTGTTGTTATTGTTGTTGTCATTGTTATTATTACTAACAGTACCACTGTCTCATTATATTTTAACTATGAGCAAAGCACATTTTTTTATACTCGTTTACCGATTTCCCTCCAGATGTATTTATGATTATGTTTATATTAATACATTTGATTTTCGTTAATGGACATTGCTATTGCTTTATTTATGCGCCAATGTCTTTTTTTATTTAATGTATTTGTAGATATGACTGTTTCTTGTTTATGACTTATGGAGTCAGTTATCATTTGTCCCCTTTTTCTTCCCTCCTCCCATGCAGGCATAACTACCGTAAATTATCTTCATATAGATCTGATGATTGTTCCTTATGTTCCTAACAGACTACTTTTCTTTGAATCTGCAGGTTTTACTAGTGGTACCTAGAATATGACGATTCCTGTCTGTTCTTGTTGTTGAAGCTGCTGCACTGGCAATCTGAACAGTTACATACTGTATGTGACAGTTCCAGTTACTGGGAGTTACTGCATCTGGTAGGAGCACAATATATTCCTGGCTCTCCTATTGGGTAACCACCAGATTCAGAAAAGCTGTTCATGTGAGTAGACTTTCCAGCAATCCTTGTTTTGACATGCTGATGTTGACCTGTCTTGCTCCCGTTGGATAATTCTTTTGGCTTCTCATGTCTCGACATTGACCTCCTGCCTTTCTTCTGTTTGCATATGTCCCACTCTGGATTGTTCTTTCAATCTCATATAACCCAAACCTGGAACTTGGACTCACCTTCTACCTTTATCCTTTTGGAAACCTCTGCTGGGTTAGTGTGCCTACTGATACCGATTATCTTGCCTGGATTCTGGATTTCCCTTGGTCTTGCCCTTCTGAAAACCTCTTTATTCTCTATGCATGATCCCTGGACTGACTAAAACTCCAGTGCTAGCTTTAGCCCTGTCCGAATCATCCAAACAGAGCCACTGGGATCAATCATCACATCATTGAGTTGGTCTAGGCTACCTCCTGCTCTCCTTCCTACAGTGATTCCAGTTCAAGTCAGTTCCTGTTCCTGCAACACCTGTTCATTTTTTTTATACATTTTTGAGCTCTAACTCTTTGTGTTTACTGAATTGTTGGGTCTCCAGATTATATCCAGGGAGAGATAGATAGACTTTCTAAAAGTAGTCCAGGAGGCAGATCTTTCATTTATCAGGTTTCTTTCCCATAGAATGTCCTATCTCTCTCCTATACA
>NW_015154619.1:0-4796 GCF_000732505.1 Cyprinodon variegatus | reverse complement strand
ACTATGACCTGGATGACTGGAGACTTCACCAGTACCTGAATGTTTTCGGCATGATTTCTTAACAGGGCAAGATTTAACCCCAATTAACCAATGGCACCACTATTAAAAGATAAACTGTAACTTAAAACCAATATTTAAACTTCATTATCATAGTTGGCCAAATTACCTAAAAAGGGGAAGCTACCTGTTACTTTTCTCGTAAGGCCACTAATTTGGTTGCTTGGTGACAACAGATTAAAAGTAACTAGTTACTAAGCTAAGTAATGCAGTTACGCAGTAATAACGCAGTTATTTTTGTATGACATAAAATGAAAATGAAAAAAAAAATATTCCATCAAGAGTTAGTTTACCTGTCAATCTAGAAATGTTAGAAATTAATTAATAATTTATATATTTCATAAATTGAATTATTTATATATAATTTATATTTATATAATTTATGTATAATTCAAAAACGTTTAAGGTTATTACCAACAAAATGGTACCAGTCAATTCATTAGCTATATATATATATATATATATAAAACTATTGGTTGAGGGTTTTTTTTCCGAGTGATGATTATGTATTTTTGAGTACTCCAATATAGCTGCTTATTTTTTTAGTTCAGTAAGGGATGGTTCATGTTTTGTGAAATTACATTTGAAATCTACTCATGTTTTTTAAATATTACAGAGTCTTGTGAGTTGTTCTTGAAGTTTTAAGGATTTCTAATATTTACTTTTAAGCGGCTGTCCTTTGTAAGCACCTTTAAAGGGTCATTACTTTTACTACGCCTTACAGGAAAACAGTAGGACTATCATTACTTTGACTGACAAATTGTGGGTTTTACATAATGATGTAGATAAAAAATAAATACGAACATCATAACTTATTGACAGATAATAAAATTTAAGCTAATCAAATGAAGAAAACAAGCAAGAGGAAGTAAAAATTAGTTTTATTTATGATCCAAAGATGGAGAGAACAATAGAAAGAGACAGATTTTAGATTCATACGACATATTGAAATCCATGATGATGTATGGTAAACCTTTGTGTTAGAAAATAGATAACCAAATCAGAAGGACTTTGGTTAATATGCAGCTTTCTGACAGCATCTCTATATCCATCAGGTTTTGTTTCATAGAAGCCTATGCCAACATCTCATCCCCCTTGTTACTGCTCCACTGATGACTAGTTTCATGAATATGTCACACCTGAGATATTCATGAAACTATAAGAATGTAACCACAGAGCTGCAGAGAAACCAAGCGTGAACCTTGTAAATAAAAGCCCCTCAGCCCCAGCGCAGAGCGAGCGCCATGAAGAAGCAGGTGTTCTTGACTGCCTTCCCCTCCTGCAGAGCAGAAAGAAATGTAAAGTAACATATTCCTTTATGTTTGAAGGGTTTTTATTGTTGCCAAGCCTGTTTCACATCTGTTTCACAATTTTATGGGTTTACGATTGAGTTAACTTTCACAGGGCATGAGTCTTTCAATTTCTGCAGCAATATGTCCAGCAGGTTTTAAGTTACGGAGGACACTTCTGGCCAAAAAAAACACAAATATTTTAGAGCCAAAAATATGACCATCCATTGTACCTGTTTATATTTAAATATGCCCCAAAACATGCACAGATCGATCCATACTATATTTAAAAAAACCTCATTTGATTGTGAATTTTAAATGAATGGATACAATGTAAACATGTGGGGAGATCTGAGACTGTGGTACTTTAATGGTAATCTCAGTTTAAGTAATTTATTTTATCAGTTTCGGTCAGATTGTATTTGGAATATATTACATTTTTTTCAGCCAAAAAACTGATGTTTTGCTTTCTAATTAAGAAGTTTGTGTTATAATTTTTTGCAATTATCATGATCATTATTGAAATTTGTTCACTCAACATGAAGGGATACAGAAGCAATATAGAAAACGGCTTGGGAAAGCAAGAAATAGAGAGCACAGATACTTTTGTTTAAATTTTGTGAGTAAACGTAAAAAAGCCTCGGAAAAATAACTATTTATATGAAGTACAGATACTAGAAAAGCTACATTAAACTCATTTGTTATAGTTAGTTACATGACAGCTCAGATGTGAAAAAGAAGGTAAGCGGTCCGGGGCTAATTTGTGGTTGAACAATTATATCTAATTTGAATTGATCTCATTTGTAAAAGTTTTATATTTTCAAAATGTATGTTTAAAATTTTGTAGCACTAAATTATGGGATTTGCTTATAAAATCTTTAATATTCAAACGCATGATTCATAGATCTTTGCAGTGTCCTTAAGAAAATCAAAGGTTTGAATCGCATCTTAGGGTTTTGCTGTACAGAATCTGCAGGTTCTCCCTGTGCAAGCGTGGATTACCTCTGGGTACTCCTTCCTACCCCAAAGAAAACATAAATGTTAGGTTTAATGTCGATGCATGTTGTTTTTTTCATCCTGTGTCACTGTGTTGCTCAATGATAAATTTGCAACCTGTCCAAGGGATAATCTGCTTCTCTCCGAGTGACAACTGCTGATTGACACCAGCTGCCTCATTACCCCGAAGTTGGTACAATTCATGGATGGATGATTATTATTAGATCCAGTGTAAATCTAGACAGCAGAATGCAAATAAATTCTTGACATGAACAGACAAAAGAGGATTTGACAGGGAGAAGCTCAAACCCCGAGACCCTTTTTATTGCAGTAGCTGAACGGCTGACAGCGTGAAAGTGGACAATTCAAAGAAAATGATTTGGTGCTCAGAAAGAGGAGGAAAAGAGATAAATACTATGAGAAATAAGACAAACGATGCCTCCTTTCATGCTGCTATATATCTGGTGACTTCCATGCTCTGCCCTGGACAGAGCCTGTAAAAGAGACAAATTCCCCGGTAAAGATTATAATGTTAGGACTGCAAGTTCTGCTGCTGGTCAGAACTTATTGTTTGCTCAGATAATGTCGGCCTGCGTTTGACAAAGATGTAGCGCATCCTTCATTATCTTGTTTCCCATCTATTATTGGACAATATTAAAAAATATCAATTAAGTATATTTATTACCTACATACTAAATATGATTCCTACTGTATAAAATGACAGTTTGGATCCTTGCTTAATGTTCTGCAACAGAGTGAGTTTGGCTCTACTGTAAAGTTCTCTGAGGGGTCACTATGACTGGGAATGTGCCGTATGAATTCAATCTATTTATTGCTGAAATATATGGATACCTTAAAATCCTCATGCCCTGAGATTTGTTAACAAACACAACGACAGAAGAAATTTCTCTCTTATCATTCCTGAGAGCAGTCAATGGAAAATATCTATGCTGCTTTCTCAGGTGAATTCCAATAGGGAAGATTCATTCATTCGGCTCATTTCATATTTCCGCACACAGATAGCCCCTTTATTTCAGTGTCAAAGAACATCCCCAATAAAGATGTTAGTATCCCTGGTTTTATGAAAAAAAAATCTCACATGAATACCTTAAACCTGACAAAAGTAATAAAAATGAAAGATTCTTTAAAAATGAAAAAATGAAAGTCAGACATTTATTTTCAACCATTAGAATCACAGCTTTCCACAATTTTGTAATCATTCAATGAGCCTACAGTATATATACAGAGGGCTACCAAACTCAACATGGACTTGAATCTCAGGCTATTAAACAGAAAATTATAGACAAGTGTGTTAAAGGTAAAGGCCATAAAGCCATCTCCAAGCAGTATGATGTTCCTTTGATTAAAGTTATACGTTATTCAGAGATTTAAGATCTATGGGACCCCAGCAAACCTACCAAGACATACCCACAGGAGGAAAATGGGTGACAAATCAAAGAGAGATAATATGAACATTAACTAAAGAGCCCAGAAAAAAAAAAAAAAAAAAAAAAAAAAAAATGGCTCTGGCAACAATATTGTTGTTTGAGCCAAAGTGGACTTAATGGGAGATGACCAATACAATGTTGAAAAAGACATTCACAGGTAGAAAACTGAAATATCAGGACAAGAACAGTGTCCCTACTATTAAACATGGAGGAGGCTGTGTCATGCTCTGGGGCTCCTTTGCTTCTTCTGCTACAGGGCGTCTTTAGTCTATGCAGGGTATAGTGAATCTCAAGACTATGAATGGATTCCAGAGAGAAATCTGCTGCTCTGTGTCAGAAAGCTTGGTCTCAGTTGCAGGTCTTTGGACTGTAAAGAGATAATGACTCAAAACACAGCTATAAACCACCGAAGAAGAGCTCAGAATAAGAAATTTGACTATTCTGAAGAGGCCTTCTATAGGCCCCAACCTAATTCAATAGGTGCTGAAATTTGAAAAGGTTGCCTTCAAACCTGAGACAGCAACAATAGTTTTCTCATCATTTTGGTCCTGGCCAGGACCAAATTCAATTCAGTTTATTTCTATAGCGCCAATTCACAACACATTTCATCTCAAGGCACTTTACAGTTCACCAGATAATACAGCGAAACTGATTCAAAGTTTTCTATCTAAGGAAAACCAGTTGATTTCAGGAAGAAACCTCAAGCATAACCAGGCTCATTGTAAGCGGCCATCTGCAGAGGCCGACTGGGGTTCAAGGAGACAGATACAAAAGGCAACTGTAAAAGGTGGCTCCATCCAGGAAAAACACACAGCCAGGCAGACGAGCTCCGAGCCAGCTCCCATGTCAGAGGATGAAGAGAGCACATCCAGCCAGTCACAGTCAGAGAAACAGGACTACACTGAAAAACATGCCAATCTTGAACATCTATAAACAAAGCTGTTGATGGCAGCAGCACAGCTGATATTTCTCTCCAGGATGGAGTCACAGCCAAACAGGAACAGAC
>NW_015154618.1:3609-4800 GCF_000732505.1 Cyprinodon variegatus | reverse complement strand
ATAGACCTCCATTATTTGAATGTCAGCAGACAGCAAGAAGCCTCCCAGATCTCCAGATGCATTTGAGATATCAAAAAAGTACTCCAGAGTGTTGTTCAGCATGGGGGTGAGTAGAAAATGAAGGCTAATCATGTATTGGGTGTACTATTCCTTTAAAGAGGTCCCTATGCTAATGAATTTGCAGTAGGTAGCAACCTGTATCCTAGTCCTAGCTCCTTCCTACTTGCCAGAACCATTTTGACAGCAATATTTATGGAGACTGCGGACACCGTTCTACTGTGGCCTAAGTGTCAATGGTTTGAGGAATTTGGATCAAGTTCGGGTTAACAAAAAAAATTATGTATTAATCACTTTAAATCAAGGTCATGAGTTAGATGGGTTGAGACACAAAAGCAAGATTGCACACCAATGTGCAGTACATTTTAAAATTACAGTTTAGTGCAGCTGCAGTTAAAAGTGAAGAACATATGATAAAAAAGTAAAAGAAAAATCTGAGGAAAAAAAAACATTTGTCTGAGCAATTTCTCAGTTACAGCTGCTGTGCAAAACACAAAATTGATTTAGTAGTATGACATCAGTACAGGGACCATAACAGGGGCAAGCACCAGTTGTAACAGAGCACTGGTCGAGTCATGCCCCTTACCTCAGATGTATTTATTGCTCTATTGAATCTGAATTAGTTACCTCCCTATCCACTGAAGAAATCTAAGCATAGTAACTAATATATCACATAGGATAACCTGTAAACTGATAATCATCAAATACTTGAAAGAACTAAAGTTAAATCGAAGGAGGATAAACTTTGTTTTCAGTTTTCAAGCTACCCTGTTTAATGTCACCAGAATTGTCACCATCTCCAGTCTATTTATCCCCAACCTGTCTAAAGCTCTGATGCGATCTACCTGCTCACACTCTACATCTAAAAACCACGTCAGACTCAGCTCCTCAGATAGATGGCGCTACTCTGACTCGTCTATCCGGAAGCCAAATGAGTAGAGGAGGAAAAAGACGGACATGTCGAGACGTCCTGTTAAATATGAAGCTCACTAAAGTGAAACGCGCTGCCTTGGCAATTTGTGCAATTTTGTGTGCTGAAGCCCCAGAGGGGAAAGACAACATGGCTGAGCAAACTTGGCTACTATGGGATGTCAATGTTAAAGAAATAACTCAATTTCACTCACATCCCCACCT